>NW_006408820.1:905093-906519 GCF_000296735.1 Chrysochloris asiatica
ACTCATTCCACGGCCTCTTCTGAATCTGGCTTGAACCTCTGGAAGTTCTCTGTCAATGTATGCTTGCAGCCTTTGAGTCAGTTCCAACTCTGTACAAGAATTCCAAGGAGTGGCTGGTGGATTTGATCCACCAACCTTGTGGTTAATACTCCAGTACTTATCCTACGATGTCACACCAGAATGCACTATTCACTATTGTGCTTTATTGACTATGCATTGGACTGTTAACAGCAAAGTCCTCAGTAAAAACCCACCAGCTGCTCCTCGGAAATCCTACGCAGGGTCGCTATGGTTTGGAACCAACCTAATGGCACTTAATAACAACAATATAACATAATAGTACAGTGTCAAGGAGTCCTGGTGACACAACTGCCACGTGTTCAGCTTTAACCAAAGGGTTGGTGTTTTGAAGCCAGCAGCTCCAAGGGAGAAAGAGCTGATGATCTGCTTCCACCTGTTTTCGTCAAGTCTATTCCGACTCATACAGTCCAGATAGGACAGAATCTAACTGCTCTATAGTGCTTATGTGGTAGCAGTCTTTCTGGAAGCATACTGCCTCATCTTTCTTCCAAAAGTACAGCTGTTAGGTTTGAACTGCTGATTTTTAAGTTAGCAGTCTAGCACTTAACTGCTGCTTCACCAGGAATTTCTTCTCTGTAAAGACTACAACCTTGGAAACCCGATTGGGAACTTCCACTCTGTCACATGGTACCACTATGTGTTGAAATCAATTCAAAGGCAACTAACAACAGAATAGTTTCAATGACAGTGACTTGTGGGACCAGAATTGGGAAGCCTGGCATCAAGGAGGGGTGGCTTGCAGCTTCACTCAGAGTGTGAAATGGCTTGGTGTGGATGTGGGAAAGGATGAGCCAAGTCTCTGGAGAAATGGCAGGTGCGGATGAGCCATTTCCATTTTCCACTCCTGCAACTCCCAGAACCTCAAGCCCAGACCTGCAGCCAAGTTGCAATTGTGAGGTAGCCCAAACCAAAGCGCATTTTGGATTAATTTTCTGGCGTTTATTTCTTTGTAAAATCTATCGTGTGCCTTTGATTAAGGACTTTCTTTTTGCCATGAATTTCAATGAATCTGAATCTAGCAGTGTTTTCCACCAGCCATGACATTTAATAAAGGCATTGACCAAAAGAAGTAAGTCTCCAACAAGTAAAGCTTATAACAGAGACTGGTAAATACAGCCCAGAACTCCAGGGTGGACATCTTTAAGATAATGCTGTTGGCTCATTATCACTACCAGTCAGCAAGTAAGCACATTCACAGACTGATAAAAGGTCTCTCTCTATGATTAAACATTGTTGTTGTTGTTGTTAGATGCCACTGAGTTGGTACCGACTCATAGTGACCTTATGCACAGCAAAATGAAACACTGCCCGATCCTGGGCCAACCTCACTATTGTTGCCATGCTT
>NW_006408820.1:908501-957690 GCF_000296735.1 Chrysochloris asiatica
AATTGATGGTCTGTTCCACAGTCTGCCCCTGGCCTTGTTTTCACTGATGATATGGAGCTTTTCCATCGTCTCTTTCCACAGATGTAGTCAATTTAATTTCTATGCATTCCATCTGGTGAGGTCCATGTGTACAGTCTTTTCTTATGTTGTCTAAAGAAGGCATTTGAAACAAATGATAGAACATTACCCACTTTAAAATGATAAAATAAGAAAAGTAATAAATCACCAATCATATCCTTTTCTCTGCTCTATCACTAGACCTACCAATTGCTGTAGAGTTGATTCCAACTCATGGTGACCCCATGTATATCAGGGTAGAATAGTGCTCCATAATGTTTCCAAGGACTGATTTTTTTTTTTAATAAGCAGATAGCCAGGTCTTTTTTCTGAGGCACCTCTAGGCAGACTCCAACTAACCTGTTAATAAGAAGGGCCAAGGGACTCCGAGGGACTATATTAAAAAGCAACTGAGACAGGAATGTTTTCCCATGTTACTTAGTCATTGTCAGTGAGCCAAATCCTCAGTACTTTATCTCATGATTCTTCAAATGGGCTTTTTGAACACAGACTTTATTTTCTTGATAGACTATAAGTTCTTTGAGGCTGCTACTTTGCATCTTTCCATCCCACAAGTACCTGGCATGGAGGTGGTCCTTAGCACCTTGGTTAACTCCATCAGTGAATATTTATTGAACAAATTAATGAGTAATTAAGGAGATCACCAGTACCCAGCTTGGATCACCCGAGTTGTAGTCACCTACAGCTGAACGCTACACTACAAGGTGGGGGAAAGGCACAAATGCTGCCAAAAAGCATAGGTCATGAGCTGATTGAAGAGGGTGTGATTTCAAATCTCCCTTTGAATCTCCATAAAGATGTGATGGGAGGAGAAACATTTTTCAAAGGTATTCATATGTTTCAATCTGAGAGGTAGAAGGTGAAAGAAAATCTGCATCTAAACCATTATGTCTCTACTTCAAATTTCCTTTCTGATATTCTTCCTACACATCGGGAATCAAAAGGTGGTGGTTTGGTATTAAAGGTTGAACCAGCACAATAAAAGCGTTAATTGGCATTAAAGGTGATTAATACAATTGGGCCTAACCAATTTTGTTTCACAAAATGAATTGAAACAAATCCTAAAACTAAAGTGGCCACAAGAAAACCTGGCAATACATTTCCATACTTCAAATCATCCCTGCCTGATAAATCAGCATCCAAACCAGTCTTCAACATTTCCAAGAAAAAAGAACTATAACTATTGTTAAAGACCATAAAAAGGAGTTTTTTTAAAATGCTGTAGCTTCTTTGGGGTTTTAACAATGCTGGTTCCCAACTTAAGTAAACCAGTTTTGGAATGTAATGTTATTGGTCGTGTATTTTTAAATTACCATAGCTCTCTATTCAAGAGACATAAGAATAGTGAATCTTGGTGTGACACTGTAGGATAAGCACTGGAGTATTAACCACAAGGTTGGCAGATCAAATCCACCAGCCACTCCTTGGAATCCCTATACAGAATTGTAACTGACTCAAAGGCACTTAACAACAATAATATGTTCATTGCAGAATTAGCCACAATAGCAAAAAGATGGAAGCCGCTTAAGTGCCCTTCAATGGATGAATTGATAGACAAATTGTGAAATATACATACAACGGCATACTACCTAACTGAAAAGAATAATGAGTCTGAAAAACATCTTATAACATGGATGAGTCTGGAGGATATTAAGATGAGTTAAATGAGTCAATCACAAAAAGACAAATACTATATGGTCCCACTAGTACAAAAAATATAAGTCCTCATGTGGTCCTGTAGGATAAGCACTGGACTGCAAGTTTGGTTTGAACCACAAGGTCGGTGGTTCAAACTCACCTATTCTTGTAAACCCTATACAGGGTCGCTATGAGTCAGAGTCACCTGAATGGCACTGAACAACAGCAACATTACAAAAAATCAAGAATAGATATTCACACAGCAAGCAACATTCTTTGATGGTTACCAGGGAAGAGAAGAAGAATCATTCTCTAGAGAGTTGTTGTTAGGTGCCATTGAATTGGTTCCAACTCATAGCGACCCTGTATAGGGTTTCCAAGGAGCATCTGGTGAGTCTGAACCACCAACCCTGTGGTTTAAACTGACCTTGCGGTCCAGTGCTTTATCCCACAGCGTCACACCAGGACTTTCTCTGGCTAGGAGATACCTATTACTTTTGATGATGGAAAAGACAATCCCAAATATGGGTGAGGTCAGCAGCACTTGACCAAAGGAAATGAAGGCATTAAGAAGTACACAAGGAAAAGGAACAACTTTGGTAAATGCTATAACATATAATTATGCACAAGTAGTAATAGCAACCAAAAAACATGCGTGTAGCTACATAGGTTACTCATGCATATGTGTGTATACAAAAGCATATGAGTGCATGTTCAGGTATGGATATGTCAATCTGTAGGCATACCTACATATATATACATGTTTGTGTGTGCTGTATGGTGGTGGTTGGTGGTTATGTGCTGTAGAGTCGGTTCCAACTCATAGCGAACCTGTATAGGGTTTCCAAGACTGTAAATCTTTACAGGAGCAGAAAGCCTCATCTTTCCCCCGTGGAACAGCTGGTAGTTTTGAACTGCTGGCTTTGAGGTTAGAAGCCCAATTCATAACCACTATGCTACCAGAGATCCTTGTGTACTGTATATGTATCTATATATCATAAAGCATATAGGAAACACAACTACAGAGACTCCTAGACATATTCAAACAATTCACAGGATGGATTTACTAGGTTAAAACCATAGTTTCATGGAATACCTTACTTTAGAAAGTTAATATTTTACACCTTAGTTTGGTGAGTATAGCATCTGAGGTCTTAAAATTTTGTGAGCAGGCTTGGGGAGAGGCCGCAAGATGGCGTACTAGGCAGAAACACTACACAGCTCCTCTACAACAAAGATGGAAAACCAAATGAAACAGATGCAGATGATAGTTCTAGAGCCCTGAGCTTCAGATGAAGAGATAGAGAAGTGGATTGAATGCCTACTAGGACAGTAAGTTGAATAGACACAGCAAAAAAATAGGTGACAGACTTGGTGACCTGTGTCTGGCTGGCCTGATACATATTTTGAACTATGTCAAATTGTTTTAGAGACAGATAGCAACTTAGTGGCACACAGGCATACCTGTGACTCGCAGAGATAAAATTACAAGTAATAACTCCTACATTGAAGAGTAGATAGGAAATTATCAACACAATAGACATGTTTATTTCCAAAAACACAAAGCTTGTGAGCAGCCATCTAAGAGACAACTGCTCATCTCTTTCCATCTGGAGCAAAAGAGAACAAAGGAAACCAAAGACTGAAAGAAGAAACTAGTTCACAGAACAGCCCACACGAACCACAACTTCTTCTCATTGAAACCCAAAGAAATTTGATGGTGCCCAGCTACCATGACCCACTGTTCTGACCAAGGACACAATAGAAAGTCTAGATAGAATGGGAGAAAAATGTAAATCAAAACTCATATGCCTAAAAAAAAGACCAGCATACTGGACCAATACTGAGTAGAGGGACACCAAAGACTAGTGCCCTGAGATTCTCTTTGAACTTTGAAACTCCTCTTGGAAGTTGCCTTCTAGTCAAATAATAGATGTTGTTGTTAAGTGCCGTCGAGTCGGTTCCGACCCATAGCGACCCTGTACAGGGTTTCCAAAGCTGTAAATCTTTACAGGAGCAGAAAGCCTCATCTTTCTCTTGCGGAGCGGCTGGTAGTTTCGAACTGCTGGCCTTGCGGTTCACAGCCCGATTCATAACCACTACGCTACCAGAGCTCCATAAAAAATAGATAGGCCTGTATAATAAACAGTGTCACCCATGAGTTACATGATTCCTTAAATAATCAACTGTAAGAGACCAAACAGTCAATATTTACCCAGAAATAAAGGTGAGAAGGCAAGGAGGGGAATGCAAACTGGATCAGGGTAAAAAAGAACAAACAGAATGGAAGTAGTAAGAATGCTGAAACATTATGTAAAGTGTAACTAACAAAATGGTGCAGAACAATTTGTATGAAAATTGTTAAATGGAACCTAATGTGCTGTGTAAACTTTCACCTTAAACACCATAAAATATTTTTTTAATAAAATAAATGTGAGAGAAAAACAAAAATCACCATGACTCATATTTATCCCTTGTTCCAACTGTTTTCTGGTGTCTCTCTTGTTGAAATGGTTTCAATTAGAGCCTGGAAAGGGTTGATACAAACATTTTGCACAGTGCTTGCCAACATGGGAATTGGTTTTAAACATTGCTGTTTTTCATCCAAAAAAAATTTCCCCTTCCCACCCTTGAGTTAGAAGAGATTATTCTCAGGCAGGCTTTTAGCTGATTGTTAATGTCAAAGAAACTTAATTTGCAAACTCGTTAGAAACTCTTTAGTAAAAGCCACCTAGTAAAACAGATGATTAATATTGGTAAGCTCCTCATTTGCATATTAATTAGTCTCCATACTCAACTAATTAAAATTGCACTGCCTGTTTGAGGACTTTTCTTCTAGACTGTTGGCCTTGTTTCTTTGTACAAGCCTCTATTTTAACTCAAATAAGGGTTCATGATTATGTCTGTATTTTCCTTCATGCTTGAGTTTTTCCATTTTTGATGATTTTGTTGTTGTTTTGAAGTGCCATCGAGTTGATTCCGACCCATAGTGACCCTGTCTAGGGTTTCCAAGGAGCTGCTGATGAGGTTGAACCACCGACCTTGCAGTTCAAATGACTTTGCAGTCTGACGCATTAGCCCACGGCACCACACCAGGACTCCTTTTTGACGACAGGACACCTCAAGGTCCTAAAGCAATCTCGAAATAGCCACAGTTCATTTGACCCAAAGATCATTTCCATCCTATGAAATGTATTTTGATGAGAAGAAAATTGTTGGATTGTAGAGGCATGGAAAATAATTAAGGATAAGTAAGAGAGCTACCAAATGCTACTTGTTTTCTTTTGCTCTATAAATGGGTCATTCCAGTTTGTTTTTTATTGTTGTTGCTTATATGTTAATTCAGCTAGGGCAGGGTGCACAAATCATTTAGTACTTGGCCGCTAACCAAAAGTCAGTGGCTTGAATGTACCCACAGGTGTCTTGGTAGATCTCTTTCCAAAAGGTCACACTGTTAGAAACTATAAGAGGTGCAGTGCAGTCCGAAATTTATGGGTTCTTCAAGAATTGGAATCAACTCTATTGGTGTAGTCTAATGCATCTTACTTTTAAATTTTTAATAATTATTAGATGGGAAATGGAACTAATCTGCTTAGAAAATCATGCCTTCAGAAGGCCTGTTTGCAGCACAAACTCCCAGTCCTTATTGGTGTGAATATATTTCATGGTATGCAAAAACAATCAAACAAAAATACCTCTGAAAATAAACCACTTTTGAGTACTGAACCCTCCAATGAACTTCAGGAGAAGTTACATTAATCCAATCATTGAGTGAATTGACCAGATTGCTGACCCACAACAATGGAATAGTATTGAGTGTCTGCATCTGTTAATATGCTGAAACCCCCTCACCAAGTTGATTAGGTGCCATGACTAGTTTCTTCTCTAGAACCCAGTGTTTGCCTTTCTAACAGCCCAGACCTCAGAGTACTATAACTATATACTTCTAGTGGATGCTTCTTCAAAGTAAGGACCCTGCCTTGTTCATTACTGTACACCCCAGTGCTTATCCAATTGCCTTTGATGTTTATGGCTGTTGTACCTGAGTCTGTTTGGACTCACGTACAGCAAACAAAGTGCCTCCCTGTCCCACACCAATGTTTGATCACTAGTGTGGTTGAGTCCATTACAGCGGCTATTGCTCAGAGCCCACCAACCTAGAAGCTCATCTTCTAGCACACTCTTGGATAACATTCTGTTGTGATGCATAAGATTTTCATTGGCTAGTTTTTGGAAGTAGACTGCCTACCCTTTATTTCTAGTCTTAGTCTGGAAGCTCTACTGAAATCTCTCTACCACTAGGGACACTGTTGGTATTTGAAGTAGCAATGACAGAGTATGGTGTTGTACTTGTTAGGAGCCATTGAGTAAGGTCCAACTCAGCAACCTTAAGCACAGCAGAATAAAACACTGCCCAGTCCTTGGCCAACCTCACAATTATTGCTACGTTTGAGCCCATTACTGCTGCCACTGTGCCAATCATTTCATTGAATTCTTCCTCTTTTTCACTGACCTTCCACTTTACCAAGCATAATGTTCCTCTCCAGGAACTGGTCCTTCCTAATAACATATCTGAAGTAAGAGAGACGAAGTCTCGTCATCCTGGCTTCTAAGGGGCATTCTGGCTATACTTCTTCCAACACAGATTTGTTGGTTCTTCTGGCAGTCCACAGTACTTTTAATATTCTTCTCCAACACCAAAGCTCAAATGTATCAATTTTTGGTCTGCCTTGTTCATTATTCAACTTATATAAGCATATGGGGTTATTGAAAATACCATAGCTTGGGCCAGGCACACCTTAGATCTCAAACTGATTGATATCTTTGCTCTCAAATGCTTTTAACAGTGTTTGTGCAGCAGACTTGTCTACGTAATACGTTATTTGATTTCTTGACTGTGTTTCCCATAGTGTTGATAGTGGATCCCAACAAAATGGAATCTCTGACAACTTCAATCTTTTCTCCATTTATCATGATGTTATTCATTGGTCAAGTGGTGAGGATTATTGTTTTCTTTACACTGAAGATCACATACTGAAAGCTGTGATCTTTAATCTTCATCAGTAAGAATTTTAAGTTCCCTTCGCTTTCAGCAAGCAAGGTTGTATCATCTGCATATCACAGGTTATATTAATGAGTCTTCCTCCAACACTGATGCCACATTCTTTTTCATATGATCCAACTTCTCAAATCATTTGCTCAGCATGCAGACTGAATAAGTATGGTGAAAGAATGCAACCCTGGCTCACACATTTCCTGATTTTAAATCATTCAGTGCCCCCTTGTTCTGTTCAAACAACTGCCTCTTGTTCTATGTGCAGGTTCCTTATGAACACAATTAAGTGTTCAGGAATGCTCATTCTCTGCAATATTGCCCCTAGCTGGTCAAGATCCACACAGTCTAAAGCTTTTGCATAGTCAATAAAGTACAGACAAACATCTTTCTGGTATTCTCTGCTTTCAGCCAAGATCCATATGACGTCCACCATGATATGCCTCATTCCATGTCCTTGTATGAATCTGGCTTGAACCTCTGGCAGTTCTTTGTAAATGTACTGTTGCAACCATTTTTAAACTCTCTTCAGCAAAATTTTACTTGCTTGTGATATTAATGACATTGTCCAATGATTTTCGCAGCCCATTGGGTCACTTCTCTTTGGAATAGGCACAAATATGGATCTCTTCCAATCAGTTGGCAGGGTAACAATCTTCCAAATTTCTTGGCATAAATGAGTGAGTGCCTCCAGTGCTGCCTCATTTTGTTGAAAGATTTCAATTTCCAGAGCGACCATTTCTTTTTGGTACAGTGACTCTCTGTGTATTCCTTCCATATTCTTTTGATGCCTTCTGCATCATTCAATATTTTGCCCATAGAATACCTCAATACTTCAAATCAAAGCTTGAATTTTTTTTTTTTTCAGTTCTTTCAGTTTGAGAAATACTGAGCATGTTCTTCCCTTTTGGTTTTCTAACTTGAGGTCTTTGCACATTTCATTATAATGTTCGACTTTATCTTCTTGCGCTTCCTTTTGAAATTTTCTATTCAGCTCTTTGCCTCCTCACTTCTTCCATTTGTTTTAGCATCTCTCTGCTGGAGAGCATGTTTTAGAGTCTCTTCTGACGTTCATTTTGGTCTTTGCCTTCTTTCTTGTCTTCTTAATGACCTTTTGCTTTCTTCCTGTATGATGTTCTTGATGTCATCCCTCTACCCTCTAGTCTTTGGTCTTCAGTGTCCAATGCATCAAATCTGTTCTTCAGATGATCTCTAAATTCAGGTGGGTTATGTTCAAGGTCATATTTTGGCTCTCATTGACCTGTTTTTAATTTTCTTTAGTTTCAGCCTGGAGCTTTATACAAGCAATTGATAATTTTTCTACAGTCTGCACTGGACTTTTTTTGGCTGATGGTGAGCTTTTCCGATGTGTCTTTCCACAGATATAGACAACTTGACTTCTGTGTACTTTATCTGGTGAGGTCCATGTGTATGTGGTTGTTATTGTCGTTAAGTGCCATCAAGTTGGTTCCGATTCATAACAACCCTGTATTGGGTTTCCAAGGAATGGCTGGTGAGTTTGAACTGATGAACTTATGGTTCAAACAAATCTTGAGGTCCAGTGTTTATTCTATGACATCAACCGGGACTCCATGTGTATGGTCATCTTTTATCTTGTTTAAAAAGGTATTTGCAATGAAGAAGTCATTGGTCTTTCAAAATTCTATCATGAGATCTCTAGCATCATTCCTGTCACCAAGGATATATTTTCCAGCTACTGATTCTTTTCATTTTCATTTCCAGCCTTTTCATTCTAATCACCAGTGGTTATCAACACATTTTTATTGCATGTATTGCAATCAAATTTAATTTAAACTTGAAAAGTTGCTATAATTCTTCAATTTCATCAACACTGGCTTTAGTAGTTGGTGTGTATATTTGAATAATAGGGGTAGTAATTGTTCTTCCTTATAGAGTGCAGCCTGGGTGCTCCTTGGAGGCCAGGATGGCCAAACTTCATCTCTCATACTTCGGACATATTATCAGGAGGGACCAGTCTCTGGAGAAGGATATCATGTTTGGTGAGGTGGAGGGTCAGAGAAAAAGTGGAATACCTCCAACGAGGTGGATTGGCAAAGTGGCAGCATCAATGGGCTCAAGCGTGGCAACAATTGTGAGGTTGGCCCAGGACTGGGCAGTGTTTTGTTCTGTTGTGCATAGGATTGCTATGGTTCGGTAATGACTCGATGGCACCTAACAAGAACTATAACAACAATAGACGTATGATATTATCCTATCACAGACAGCATGATTTTGAATGCATTGCCATTCTTCTTCATTTTGTCATTCCTAACATAATAAACCATGTGATTATCAGATTCAAAATAGCCAATATCAGTCCATTTCAGGTCACTAATGCCTAGAATAGCAATCTTTATGTGTTCCATTTTATTTTTGACAACTTCTAATTTTTCCAGATTCATGCTTTGAACATTCTATTTTCCAATTATTAATGGACTGTTTCTTCTCATTTTGAGTTTTGCCCCATCAGCAAATGAAGGCCTTGAAAGCTTTACTGCATTCGCATCATCCGGTCAACTCTACTTGGAGGAGGCAGCTCTTCCCCACTTGTATTTTGAGTGCCTTCTAACCTGAGGGTTTTTGCTTCTAGCACTATATCTTACAATATTCTGGTGCTATCCATAATGTTTCAATATTCAATATCTTCTTGCTATCTAACAATGTTACACTGCTATAGATAAGGTTTTCAGTGGCTAAGGATTCAGAAGTAGTCCTCCTTTCCTTTTTCCTAGTCTGTCTTAGTTGGGAAGCTCAGTTAAAACTTGTCTACTATGGGAGACACTGCAGATATTTAATATACCAATGACATAGCATCTAGCATCACAGCAACATGGACGCCACCACAGTACAACAAACTGACAGATGAGTGGGAGACATAGCATTTACATCAGGGTTATACTCAAACATCACAGGCTTTCTATTCAGCTGTCGGTTTGTTGTACTGTAGTGGTTTGCAACATTTATCAACAACATGCAAACCACTACAGTACAATAAACCAACAGACAAGTAGAAAGCCTGTTACATATAACACGTTGCCATGAAGTCAATTCTGACTCCTAGTGACCCTACAGAACAGAGAGTAGAACAGTCCCACCGAACTTCCAAGGCTGAAAATCCGACAGAACCGACTGCCACATCTTGTGCTGTGGAGCAACTGGTGGATTCTAGCCACTGACCTTTGGGATAGCACTTTAACTACTGCACCACCAAGGCCCCATCTGTGATATTAAACAGAAAACAAAACAAAACAAACTCACTGCCATCTTAGTCGATTCCATCTCATAGTGACCGTGTGTAAGGATTTTAGAGGCTGTAAATCTTTATGGAAGCAGAAAGCCTCATCTTTCTCTGTGGAACACCTGGTGGGTTTGGACCTCTGACTATGAGGTGATTATCCTTCAGTGCCACAATAGGAATCCTGTCTGTGATATAGTCCGTGGTAATGAAATATTTGCTGAATGAACAAATAAGTGAATACATGGGTATAACAATAAATAAGACCTATGCTTCAAGATTTATCACTGCATAACAAACAGCCCCCAAACTTAAAGACTAAAAACAGTAATCTACTATTTCTCAGGATTCTTTGAATTGCCAGAGTAGATCTACTGTTTCACCTGGACTCACTCATAGTGCTGAATTCAGCTGGAGGGTCTTAGAGGGCTGATCTCAGTTGAAATAACTGGGGATTTGGGACTCTGTCTGTCTCTCCATTTCTTTCACTCTCATATTGGCTAGCTTCTACAATGGTAGCAGTGTTCCAATGTGTGAACTCTTATCAAACTTGTATCAAGTTTATTCACACTCCCAAAATACCACTATAGAGCTAGTCTGCTAAGGATACTGCTTCTCTACTACAATTGAGAAGCTAAGAGTCCAGGAGAAGCCATGCTGACTCCAGACTCTGAGATCATGCCATCAAAGCCATACATCGGGACAGGACTCCACCATTAGAATTGTAGACCGCAGAACTGTAGTCCCCAAAGCAAATCACAGAATTCCTAAGAAGGACACTACATAAGTGTATAGATAGTTGGGAGGTCCTTGTTGTTGTTCTGTGCTTTCAAATCGATTCTGACTCATAGCAACACTATTGTTGTTGTTGTTATGTGCCATCGAGTCGGTTCCGACCCATAGCGACCCTGTATAGGGTTTCCGAGGGTGTAAATCTTTACGGGAGCAGAAAGCCTCATCTTTCTCCCGCGGAGCAGCTGGTAGTTTCGAACCGCTGACCTTAAGGTTCGCAGCCCGATTCGTAACCACTACACTACCAGTGCTGCCTTTATAGGTACTGTCAAACTGTCTATTAGGGTTTCCTGGGCTGAAATCTTTACAAAAGAAATCACCAAATGTTTTCTCCCATGGAGTAGCTGCTAAGTTTGAACCTCTGAGCTTTCAGTTAGCAACCACGCCTTTAAGCATTTTGCCATCAGGACTCCCTTGGGAGACCTTAGTGTAATAATCAACCGCAACATGTCTTTGTCTTAAAGGAACTCCTAATCAAGGCAAGGAGTCCTGGTGTGGCACTGGGCAATAAGCATGCGGCCACAAGGTCAATTTGAACAGCAAGGTTAGCGGTTCAAACTCACCAGCCACTCCACAGAAACCCTATACAGGGTCTCTATGAGTCAGAAATGACTCAACGGCACTTACAACAACAACAATCAAGGCAATGAGTGATAAATGCTGTACCAGATATACCAACTATTAAGGACATACATAATCATATACAGCATTAGAGTCTGAATTGACTCTCTTCCTTTTTATTAATTGGTGTATGACCTTGGGGTAAGTTATTTAAATTCTTGAAGTACTCACTTTATGAAAATAAAACTGGGTATATTGTTTACCTGTTAGCAGATATGGTAATTTTGTCTCTCAATATTTGTTATAACCTCCATCTAATATGACTTCCTGTTCTGTAGAGATTTAAAAATCTAAAGACTCCCCTGTAGTTAAGTTTCTTGATGTGACTTAACTTCAGCCAATCAGATGTGCACTTTGAAAACTGAACCTGAAACTGAATCAAGAAAATAGGCAGTACAGTAGTGTGGCAAGACCTGGGGACTCTTGGGTCCACAGTTAGTGACATTGTCACAGAGGACTGCAGTGGAGAGTGAAGCATCCAGCTGATAAGAAGAGAGAACATATGCACAAGAATACCCACACTTGCAGATAACACCCACTTGACTTGGCTTCAATGACTGGATGATCAGAGCTCAACTAGAAGAAGAAAGAAGAGGATAAAAAGAGTAATCTGATACAATTGGATGAACTTGACCTACATCTATGGATGCAGTAGCTCAAAAGAGGGAGCAAATCTTTACAGCAAGGATCATTCCCACCCCTTCCATACACAGAGTAGACAGGGATTGGCAACGTTGATATAGGCTACCCAAAGTGGTGGGGTGGGGGAGCTACAAAGGCAAGAAGTGACTGGCTGACAAGCATTCAAGAGGCAACCTAGATCCAGAGGGCATGGAGGAAGGTAGAATTTCCACTGAGTAGTATCCAATCTGTCTAGGAGAGGCTGATGAAACGAAATGCGGATAGGTCTTTTGTGATACAATAGTGAATAATTGTTATCAGGACTGATTGTGAGGGTAGGAAATGTAAAGGTAAATGTTTTGTAGCAATGAGGGGAGTGATTAACTTTTTAGTCTAGGAGTGGAGGTCCCTGGGACCATCAAGGGAGAAATTCAGAGAGCGGGACCCTACCCAGAGAAGCAGTGATGCCTGAGATGGAGGCAGAGACGATGACGTGGAGAGATGGAAGTGTTGGGGACTTTAAACACAGAGAGGGAGAGGGGCTGTGTGCTGACGCGGGGGTTAGTTGATGATGCATGGAGGGGATTGTAACCATGGCAATGAAACGATATATGATAGGATAAATGTAAAATTAATGTTCTCCCATGTAAAGTATCACATAATTCACAATAAAACATTTTTTTAAAAAACAGGCATTGGCTTAAAGGACATAAAACTTTGTTGATAGGAATCTAGCAGCTACAGCACAACTTTGGGGCCTACAGTTCTGGTGGTGGAGTCACGTCCGGATGCGTGGCTTTGATGTGTCGATTTGTTTTTCAGAAGTCAAACACTAAATCTTTCTTTCTAGTTTGTCTGTGTTTGGAAGCTCCACTGAAACCTGTTCACATCATAGCAATGCACAAGCCTCCACTGACAGATGGGTGATGGTTGTACTTAAGATACACTGGCCCAGGATTCAAACCTGGGTCCCCACATGGAAGATGAGCACTCTACCACTCATACACCACTACCCTCAGTGAGTATTAATTTTTCCTTTCTTATCACATGGATATTATAGAAGAATACCAGATGAAACATTCAGATATTTTGAAAGATCCTGATCTAATAACTGACTCTCTCTTCCTTTCCAGTTCTCAATCAGCAGTTCTCAATTGGCAAAAATCTAGAGCTATGTCAATATATCAACATAAAGGTAGATATGCTGTTGTTGTTGTGTTAGGTGTTTTAGAGTGAGTTCCAACTTATAACGACCCTCTCTATGTACAACAGAACAAAACACTGCCCCATCCTGTGCCTTCCTCACAATGGTTGTTACAATTGAACCCATTGCTACTGCCACTGTGCCAATCCATCTCATTGGGTGCCTGCCTCTTTTTTACTGACCCTTTACTTTGTGAAACATGATGTCCTTCTCCAGAGACAGGTCCTCCTCATAACATAGCCAAAGTATGAGAAACTAAATCATCTTGGCTTCTAATGAGCATTCTGGTTGTCCTTCTTCCAACAGAGATTTATTTGTTCTTCTGACAGTCCATGGTACTTTTAACATTCTTCTAGAACACCATAACGCAAATGCATCTATTTTTCCACAGTCTTCCTTATTCATTATTGCAGTGCCTTGAATTTACTTGATATGACTTTTCTATCCAAAGTCTTCTTACTTCCCACCAAGTGATTAAGTTGTTGTTGTTGTTGTTAAGTACTGTGATTAAGTTGGACCATGCAAATAAGGTATACAAGACTCTCAGGCTGGGGTTGGTTAATTTTACCCTCCAGTTATGTTTTAAAGGAACCATCTCAGAAGCTGAGATGGAAGATCCCAGAACCATCAAGAAGAAAGAGCATGAGTGGATCATGAGATGTCAAGAGGAGATAGCAAAAGGTGATGACAGAGGCAACAGCAGAGATGGTGGCATGGAGCATCTTCAGGCTGTAAGCCTATGGTCTGAATCAAGTTGAGTAACTACAGTCAGGAGACTGACTTGCAGAATGTGCCCTTTGGGCATTCACAGCCTGGCTAAAAGAACTTTGTAACACTTGCTCAAACAGGGCAGAGGCCAAAGGACCACATAGCTGAGAGGTCAAAGACAAGAGTGAGGCATGCCTGCAATGTGGCAGACAAGAGGCTTTCCTGACTGAAGAACTGCTGTGTCCTGAGTTGATTTTGATCCTGAATTTTAACCTGTTCCTTTCCCTAATAAAACCAATAATCATGAGTATTGTTATGAGTTCTGTGTGGCCATTGCAGTAGATTATCAAACTCAGATGTGAAGCAGAGAGTGCTCTGGGAACGGTTGGTGTCAGAATAGGGTGAAGAAGGTTGTAGGTTGGAAGCATGCCTGACCTCCACTTCATAGGAATCTGCCTTGGGTTGATTTGAGTTTGATTCTCTTTCACCCTTGTGAAACCAGAGAAAGCCAGACATGGTCCACAAATGGATTTTACAACTGTCCCTGAATAAAGACACCCATTGAAAATACCATGGTTTGGGTCAGGCACACCTCAAACTGACATCTTTGCCCTTGGACACTTTGAAGACGTCTTTTACAACAGATTTGCTTAATGCAATGTATCATTTGATCTCTTGACTACTGCTTCCACCAGTGTTGATAATGGTTCTAAGCAAAATGAAGTCTTTGACAACTTCTATGTTTTCTCCATTTATCATGATGTTACTTATTGGTCCAGTAGTGAAGATATTTGTTTTCTTCACATTGAGGTGCAACCCTTACTGAACACTGTGATTTTTTATCTTCATCAGTATTTTAAGCCCTCTTTGCTTTCAGCAGGCAAAGTTGTATCATCAGCATATCGCAGGTTGTTAGTGAATCTTCTTCCAATCCTGATGCCATGTTCTTCTTCCTATAATCCAGTTTCTCAGATAATTTGTTCAGCATACAGATCAAATAAGTATGGTGAAAGAATGCATCCCTGGTGCAGACTTTTCCTGATTTTAAACTGCCTCTTGGTCTATATGAGCACAATTAAGTGTTCTGGAATACCTATTCTTCCCAACGTTCATGCTTGTAATTATCCACACATGACCCCTATGCGTGTCATGACAACATGATGGAGAATCCGCTTTGTGAGCACAAACAGAGGGAGTGAATGAAGGAGGTATGTGGGTGTGTGGCAAGCTGAGTGTGTAGGTGTGGGCAGAACACGTTCCTTTTTCTCAGATTGTTATGTGAGGACCATAACCATCCTTCTTATTTTCTTCCCAAAGCTGCACAGTTTGTCACCTTATTTCCATCCAAGGTTGCCAGTGATTACAAAAAACATTTTATATCTCCATTAAAGCATGATTTGTAGTGAGTGGTAGGTTCATATGTATTTAAAACTTATGTTTGGGGAGAAATGTATGGCCATTTAAAAACCTGAATTACTCTTATAAATGAACTAGATACTGGTTAGAATTAACAAGGAGAAAAAAATTGTAAATCCAATTTTTTGCCATATAGCTATCCTGATATAATGCCTAACAGTCAAATCTAGTACCTGTGGGCAGAGAGGGTGTCTCCTTTGAAGAGGTAAAATCTAATTGCAAAAACAGAATTGCTGGGAAGCATGAGGTATACATAACAGTTATGCTTTTCCCTGTGCCAAGCCACATTAAAGGGAAGGTGGAAATCTAAGAAAAACGTATTTTAAACCCCTTGGGAAATATATTCAATAACTAAACATGGAAAATAAACACAACTAACTGGTGATAATAAGAACTGGTGCTAAGGAATTGATAAATGCACGACCTCTTCTTTTCAAGTTTGAGGAAAGAGGAAATTTGATATTTATAAACAGTGCCTAAAATAGCAAGACTTTGTCTCACATACTTTGGATGTATTATCAGGAGGGAGCCACCCCTGGAGAAGGACATCTTGTTCCCTCTATCTGTGCTCATAAAGGGGGTTCTCAGTTATAGTATCACGACATGCTTTCGGGCATACTCAGGAGTGTTACTGCCCTCGCTCTTCAGTAGAGGGTCAACAAAAAAAGAGGAAGGCCCCAATGAGATGGATAGACACGATGGCTGCAACAATGGACTCAAACATAACAACAAACAGGACCAGGCAGTGTTTTGTTCTGTTGTTCAGAGGGTCACTATGAGTTGGAGCGATTTCAGTGGTACCTAACATCAACAACAGCCTGTACTCAAATCTTTAAACTACCAGTTGCCATCAAGTTAACATCAACTCATGACAACTTGAGTCAGAGTAGAAGGGTACTTCATAGGGTTTTCAATGGCTGATTTTTCCAAAAGTAAATCACCAGGCATTTCTTCTGCAGCACTCTGGAATGGACTCCAACATCCAGCCTTTGGGTTAGCAACTGAGTGCATTAACCGTTTGCACCACAGAAGGACTCCACCCAAGTTCTTATATGTCTTTAAATCTTCATCTGCTCAGACACACATATAATTATACAGGAGTATGTTGTTGCTAAGTGTTGTTCAGATCTGCCTCATAACAATCCTGTATAGGCTTTCCAAGGAGCAGCTGGTGTGTTTGAACCACCAACCTTGTGGTTCAGGACTCAGCATCTAAAGGGGAAAGATGTGGCAGTCTGCTTCTGTTGAGATTTACTGTTTTGAAAACCCTATAAGGCACTTCTATTTTGTCTTACAGGATCCCTATGAGTCAGAACCGACTCCACGGCACGCACCCACCACCACCACTACTATGAGTCAGAATTGAGCTGACGGCAGTAGATTCAATCAGTAGCATATGTAGGCTACAAGCCCAGACTTTGCAGCTCACTTTTTCTTGTTCTTTCCCTTTTTCTTTATTCTTTTTTCACTGGGCCTTTGGGGCACATATTAGATAAATAAATAAACAGAGGTCAGGTGACCAGGAGCTGGGACATGTTGAATGTGTGATGAAATAGCCGTCTAGGGCCTTCTGAGGAAGCTCAACGCCCTTGCGTCCTGTTCCTTGAGGTTGAGTTGGCTCCGAAAGCCTTACTGGGCGCTCCGGACCTCTTCATAGTGAATCCAGGCCACTCCTGGTGTCTGACACTTTTAGAGAGTGCTGACAAAGCCCTAGTTATAATAGTGCCCATGTTAGCAGTGAAAGCAACCCCTTCCATGGGCATACCTAGTCAAGAGCTGATGGCTTTTCTAAAAATTTGTTGTAAAGATGTCTTCCTGGGAGCATGATATAGTAAAAGAGTGGCAGAACTCGAAAGGTGAGATCTAATCTTTACTTCTTGTGACCATTAGGATATTGCTTCAGCCTTCTAAGATTCTTTCCGTCTTTGCAAAATGGGGTTAATAATTCTTGATCTAATCACCTCCGTGAATTGATCTCAGAAGCAAATGGGGCACACTTGAATATATGAAACTTTTTGTGAAATATAATATTCTACACTGAAGGTTGGCAAACTCAGGCCCACAGATCGAATTCAGCCTAATGCCTGCATGACCCACAAACTGAGAATGGCTCTCAGCAAAAAATGGTTTTATATTTTTTAATTGTTGAAAAGAAGAGCAACATTTCATGACATGTGAAAATTCTGTGAAATTCAAATTTCAGTATCCATAAAAAAATTTTATTGGAGGATAGCCATCCTGATTCATCTATGTATTGTCTGCAACTGCTTTAATACTACAATGTCAAAGATGAGTACAGTCTGCAAATCCCCAAATATTTCTTAAGTGACACTTTGCAGGAACAGGTAGCCAACCTTTGCTCCCCATAATTTAGGGGATTATTATCCTTATATCAAATAGATGGACTGTCACTTAATTTCACCAAGCAACTGCCCATGCTGGGAGGGTGAGAGATGACCCACTTTTAGTCATGAAGTTGGACATGCCCAAGAGCTCCATTTCATCAGATAGAAGTAATGTTAACTCACAAGGCAGATTAAACAGACCCTAAAGAGATGATGAGTCAAACCAGCAGATCCTTCTCCACTGCCAGATTTCCCACAACCAACTCTTACAAACTCCTCTGAAGGGGAAAAAACAAAACAAGACTTGTTTGGAGATGACTCTGTATAATACAGTGACACCAGATGAAATGGATTGTTGTAGCGTTAGTGCCCCACTCAGGGTGACCCTGAAAGACAATGGGGAAAGAAAATCAGCCCAGAGGGCAGATCTTCAGGAGGAACAGCAGGACTCTCTTCTATGTGGAGACATGGCTTGAGGTCAAAATCTACTAGGTTTCATAACCAGAGGCCAATAATGTGGTTGGATGGTCAATGAGTACAAAGAAGCAAGGTGGAAGGATTAATTGAAGAAAGAAGGTCTGGAGAACAAGTAGGTGGTGGATCCTTGAAAGTGGTCAAGAAATGTAAGACTATCTGTACCTCTGTGAATGTTTACAAAAAAGTTCCCTTAAAAAAAAAAACATTCGGATAACCAGGTAAGCAAGATTGCCTACTTTCTTGCTGCTAGTTGCCCTTATTCCCTAGATACTCCAGAACTTCTTCAATATGCTTGTGAGCAATCATCACTGGTCATGATGTAGAGACAGAGAAATTCACAAGCTCAGCATCCAAGACTTCCTCTGTCCTTGGGGAAGAGGGACTATTATCTTTGACTATCACCGCTTCTGAGTACCCAACTTGCTCTCAGTGTTAACTAATCTTGGAGCCCTAATATATCTCTGGGGTTCCAGTAACCCCCCAGTAACACTGGACTCCTGTCTTCAAGTGAGAAGGCAGAAATGTGTTCTCCCTGGAATAAACCTGCTCTCTGGATTCAGACTCCACCATGCTTCTGGCCCCTCATAATCTGTAGGAGTATTAGATTATTAGTATTAGCCTAACATACTACCATGGTATCCCACAGAGTATTAGTTCTGGCCAAGGAAGCCAAGGTTCTCCAAAAGAGGGTTTAATCACTAACACAGATACAGCTGGCCTGTTAGAAGAGTGATGACAGCTAATGGTTATATGCCATCACTGTTCTAAGCACCCATATGTGTCTGCTCATTTATCAGCCCTTTAAAGTAATTAGTGTGTGTGTGTGTGTGTGTGTGTGTGTGTGTGTGTGTGTGTGTTTAGGTTCCATTGAGTCAATTCTGACTCACAGCAACCCTATAATAGAACAAAACACAACATGGTCCTACACCATCCTAAGCAATCTCGCACATTGTTACAGCCACTGCGTCAATCTTTCTCCTTTCTTGTTGAAGATCTTCTTCTTTTTCACTTACCCTCTACTTTACCAAGCATGCTGTCCTTCTCCATAGACTGATCCCTGTCCAAAGTATAAGAGACAGTCTCTCCAGCTTCACATCTAAGGAACAATCTGGCTGTACTTGTTTCAGAACAGATTTGTTCCTTCTTCTGGCGATCCATGTTATATTCAATATTCTTTGACATCATAATTCCAAGCTATCAGTTTTTCTTCAGTCTTCCTTATTTACTGTCAAGCTTTTGTATGCATACAGGCAATTGAAAACATCATGGCTTGGGTCAGTAGCACCTTAGTCCTCAAAGTAACATCTTTGCTTTTTAACACTTCACAGAGATCTTTTGCTTCCATGGATGTTAATTGTGAATACAAGTAAAATGAAATCCTTGACTTCAATCTTTTCTCCATTTATTGTGATGTTGCTTATTGGTCCAATTGCAAGGGTTTTGTTTTCTTTATGTTGAGATATAATTCATACTGAAGATTGTATGCTATCCTATATCTTCATCAATAAGTACTTAAAGTCCTCTTAACTTTGAGCAAACAAGGTTGTGTCATATACATATTGTTATTGTTGTTAAGTACTGTGGAGTCCGTTCCAACTCATAGCGACCCTGCACAGGGTTTCCGAGGCTGTAAATCTTTATGGGAGCAGAAAGCCTCATCTTTCTCCCGCAGAACAGCTGGTGGTTTCAAACTGCCGACGGTGAGGTTAGCACCCCAATTTGTAACCACTACATGGGTACAAATATGAATCTCTTCCAGTTGGTTGGCCAGGTAGCTAGCTGTATTCCGTATTTTTTTGGCATAGATGAGCGAGTGCCTTCAGCATTGCATCTATTTGTTAAAGCATCTCAAGCAGTATCCTGTCAATTTCTGGAACTTTGCTTTTCCCTAGTGTCTTCTGTGCAACTTGTATTTCCTACTTCAGTACCATTGGTTCTTGATCACTGCTACCTCCTGAAATGACTGAGTGTTAATCAATTCATTTTGGTACAGTGACTGTATTCTTTTGATACAATTCCTTTGATGCTTCCTGTGTTGCTCAATATATTGCCTAATGTTGTTGTTATTATGTGCCATGGACTCAGTTTTGACTCATAATGATCCTGTATAGGGTTTCTAAGGAGTAGCTGTTGGGTTTGAACCACCAGCCTTGTGGTTAGCAGTCCAGTGCTTATCCTGTTGTGCCATACTAGGACTCCATCTTGCCCAGAGAATCCTTCAATATTACAACTCGAGATTTGAATTTTTCCTTCATATCTTTCAGCTTGAGAAATGCCATGCATGCTCTTCCTTTTGGTTTTCTAGCTCCAGGCCTTTGCACATTTCATTGTAATATACTTTGTGTTCTCTAGCCACTCTGAAATCTTCTGTTCAAGCTCTATTATGTCATCATATCTTCCATTCATTTTGTTGTTAAATGCTGTTGAGTCGGTTCCAACTCATAGTGACCCAGTGGCTGGTGAGTTTAAACTGCCAACATTGTGGTTCAAACTGACCTTGAAGTTGAGTACTTATCCTATGGTGCCACACCAGGACTCCTGCTCTATATTCAAAAGCAAGTTTCAGAGTATCTTCTGACATCCATTTTGATCTTTTCTTTCTCTTCTATCTTTTCTATAATCCTTTGCTTTCTTCCTGTATGATGTCCTTGATATCATCCCATAACTCATCTGGTCTTTGGTCATTTTTACTCACTATGAGTAAGTACTGTAATTATGTGCCATAATTATCATAATTATACCAATTTTGAAGAGAAGGACACTGAATCAAGAATGGTTAATAAACTGCCTCTGGTCACTCAGTAGGTTAGAGGAGAAATGAGATTTGAATCCATACCATCCAAAGCCCATGCTTGTAACCACTTCTATCCACTGCCTACAATGAAGGAGTGGAATGGTCTATTGAAGGCACAGTTACAGTGGTTCATGAGAAGAAAACCAGGTGAGGTTACCATGTGCACCTAGAGAGTAAAGGTTTTATGTTCTGAAACCACTGATCAATATGTGGTACCATTTCTTCCACAGTAAGACAATATCATCTGGGACACAAGAAGTGTTCACTTTCACACATATTGACCCACTTTTAAAATGTAACTTAGTGACCCCCTATTATGGATGGTTTAGAATCCAGAGGAGGCTTATTCCAGGGGGACAAGGCAATGATTCCATTGGACTGGAAGGGATTTTAGGCTGCCCATGTTAGGCTCCTCATACCAAAGTTGAATAGGGAAAAAAAGGGGGGAGTTGTGTATAGGTTGGGGTATTTCAACCCAATTATTTAAGGGGAATATATCAGTAATACAGTAAGAAGACATTTAAAAGTGACCTAAATCATAATTATCAAATCATAGGCATTCTGGAGGAATGCAGACCAAAGGAAAGCAGACCAAAGATGGATTAAGTGCTCAGGTTCTGCCCAGCCTTCAACTCCTCCTTCTTCAGGGGCTTGACAATGTTTCTCCTCATGGTGACCAATAAGATGGCTGCCAGAGTCTGGAGTAAGTGAGTGATGCAAAGTATCAGAGACACAAAAATAATTGATTTTTTGTGGCCAGTACCAACAATTTTCAGGAGCAGTAGTGTTTCATGGAATGTCTCGTGCTGGTGCTGGTGCTGGTGCTGATACTAACCTGGATGTCTGCCATTCAACTGTGTAATAGCAATTTTCTGTGTATTTGTGTGTGTGTGAAAATCTACATAGCAGAATATACATATCTCCATTCACCAGTTTCTACATGTACAAGTCAATAACACTGGTTCCATGTATGTCGCCATTTTCATTATTTCTACCCAGATTATCTGGCCACTACTAAATCTTACAACAAGACTCAGTAACTCCCAAAGTCTTCATGTGTGTTTAGCGTTACAATTTGATCTTCTATAGATACTTTTTTAAAGAGCACAATGCTCATATTGAGCATTCTTTACTAATTTAACTAAACAGTGTCTAGTTTAAAGACAGCGTCAGAAGCAAATTTGGTTCATAGTTTGAAGGTATTCTCAGAGAAATAGATTCTGAGTTTCCTGCAGTCTCAATCACTCCATTAATTCTGGATTCTACAGCAATGATTTTTTTCTTACCAGTTAACCTGATCTCCATGATTCGGGGCTGCATATCTCATCTCCTTACCTCCTTTGTTGTTGTGAAGTGTCGTTGAGTAGACCCATAGAGACCCTGTAGAGGATTAACGAGGAGCAGCTGATGAGCTTGAACCACTGACCTTGCAGATTGAACAGCTTTGCAGTCTGGCACACGAATCCACAGAGCCACACCAGGATTTTCTCACCTCCTTTAGTTCTTGATTATATTCTGGCACTGATTCTCCAGCCTTCCCAGGCAGTCAATGAGCTACCCAGTAACTCTTCAGCGTATCATTTTTATACTTAGAGTAGGGAGAATTGTTTTATTTGTAGCTAAGAAATCTAATGGCTTCCTGGTATTGCACTGTGGGTTAATACACTGGGCTGTGAAGTCGTTTCAATTGCAACATCAGTGGTTCAACCTCACCAGATGCTCCTCAGAAACACTATACAGGGGTCACTATGGGTCGGAACCGACTCGATAGCACTTAACAACAACAAGAAATCTAGTAACATGTCCGTTCAGTTGTTTCATTGATAATGAGGTATTTCTCTCTCTTTTTTTAATCAATTGTTCTTTTTGGTGATTTCAAAGATAGGAGAAAATTAAGAAATATTATCTTTATTAGAATGTAGATCTTCTTTACTATATGGAGACTTTTCCATATAGTTTATTTTAATGGTCTCCTCTTAGTAAAATTCAGATCACAAAAGTCCTGAAAGATGATCCAGGAAAAGGGTTATAGCTGCTCACAAATGTCATTTAGGAGTTCTGGTGTGGTGCTGAGGGTTAGACTGCAAGGTCAATTTGAACTATAAGGTCAGCAGTTCAAGCTCACCAACCACTCCTTGGAAACCCTATATGGAGTTGCCATGAGTCGGAACCAACTTGGCAGCACTTAATGGCAACAACAATAGCATGAGCAGGTACTATGATAAGTATTTTATATATGGATAGAATTCTCACAATAGGCCTGTGAAGAAGATACTACTATGCTATCTACATTTTACAAGTAAAAAAGCTGGTTCAGGGATAGGTTACACCTGATACCAATGGCATATGACCCTGCTCTGCCTAACTGCAAAGACCCGTGATGGATTCAGTACGCTGTTATTATTGTTCATTGCCATCAGGCTGAGTCTCGTCTGATTCATGGAAACATTATGCATAGCAGAACAAAATGTTGCCTAGTCCTATACCTCCCTTATCTTCTTGGGTATATTGGAGTCCATTGTTTCAACTATTGTTTTAATCCATCTTGCTGAGGGTTCCAGTACACCTGGTCATTCTTTTCATTTGCTTATAATATCAGAAAGTAAAACAATGTCTGCAAAATCTCCCTATTAATATTCAGTCAAACTTGAATTTGATACTGAAATCATCTTATAGTCTGAAAGCAACAGATTGTATTCTTTAAAAAAAAATAGATTATACTCTACAACATCTCTATGCTACACTCAACCAAAGCTGAATTTAAAAACAAAAATATCTACCTTGGAATCCATCCAGAGAACTTTGTTCTGGAAGGACCATAAAGATATTTATCACTTTTTAATGTACAGTAAGATAAGTGGCAAATGCCTTGAGGTTACCTTTAATGTCTGGCAATGTACTAATTTTAACTAATTTTAACTGACTTGTTTTATGGTGCTTTTCCACCCACACCCTCTACTAATAGAAATGCCTCACCTCCAGTTCCTGTTGCTGAAACAGACCTGTTTTGTAAGAATTGCTACAACTGAGTGATAGAGAATTTGCCCCAAAGCTACAATTTATATAGACAAGCCTGGGGCCTATACCGCCTGTTTTGATAATAACTCTTTTAGAAATTAGGAGGTGGGAAACTGAGAGGCTGAGTTATCAGTAGAGCTGAAAGTAAAGGGATATCAAACTGACTTAAAAACAACATAAATGCTAATATTATGAAGAAGGTGCTGTGGGTTAATATGCCAGACTACAAAGCCATTTGAACTGCAAGGACAGCGGTTCAAGCTCACCAGCTGCTCCTCAGAAGCCCTATATAAGGTCATTATAGTTGGGAACTGACTCTACAGAACTTGACAACAATAACAAAATGTAGAGTCTATAAAATAATACATGGAGAAGCAGATTGGTGAAAGGAAGAGGCTGGAGCAGACAGGCAGAGAGAAACAGAGATGCTTGAAAAGGGGGCAAAGGAACGGGAAAAGGGGAGCCAAGATGCTAAGAGAAAGATCCAGCCCTGGAATATACTGGATTTCCTGAATTTCCCAGAAAATTCAGGTGAATCTCCATTCCTTGTAATCCCATCATCCTGTTTGAAATTCTTTTTCTCATCAACCTTTAGAAAGGAAACGTGTGAACGAAGTCATCATTCATGTTTTAAGTTTCCACCTATTCTTCCTGTGACTTAACTCATCCAAAGGCTGGAACCAAGATAAAAGTGAAGTAGATAGAGTCAGATGATACTGTGTTCAGACCTGGGCGTTCATAAGCCCCCTGCTCCCCTCTGTGGATAAAGGCAGAATTGAGAGTATTTTTCATTCCATAAACTCTAAAAATAGATGCAAAATGTAATTATTTTTTCTCTCCCCGCCTCATGCTGATGAACTAAACATATCAGTGTATTTCCTTATTAAAAAATATTTGTTTTCTAATTCAACAGTCTACTTTATTTAAGGCTAAGTAAGGTGTTTTACACACACACACACACCTGGATTCTACCTCTAACAGGCAGTCAGCGTGTTGTGAGTTATCATAAAGATTAACATCTTCCTTCTCCTCAAGACTGTGCTTCTGACTGGAACAGTCTTAGTGGAGGACTTGTCGCCCATGATGAACCCCCTCCCCCACTCCCATAAGGATGCCCTGTAACAGTTGAGAAGTTGACAAAGGCAGTGAGGTCCATGGTAGGCTGTCTAACTTTCAAAGTTTTTTTTTTAATCTGCAAAGAAGGGTCTCATGGGATTCTCACTGTAATTATTTGTTCTTATAGTGCGGACGAAGGAGCTCTGGCAGCATAGTGGTTACAAATTGGGCTGCTAACCTCAAGGTCAGCAGCTACAAACTACCAGCTGTTCCGCGGGAGAAAGATGAGGCTTTCTGCTTCGGTAAAGATTTGCAGCCTCGGAAACCCTGTGCAGGGTCACTATGAGTCGGAACCGATGCCACGGTACTAAAAAACAACAACAATATAGTGCATAGGAGTCGGGCTGCTAACCTCAAGGTCAGCAGTTCAAAACTATCAGCCATTCCGTGGTAGAAAGATGAGGCTTTCTGCTCCCATAAACCCTATACAGGGTCGTGTATGAGTCAGAATCGACTCCACGGCACAAAACCACCACCACCACCACCACCACCACCACCACCACCACCACGTACTATTGGAAATCGCTGGGTGTTGTGGTTAAGCATTTGGACTACTAATCAAAAGACTGGCAATTCCAACCTGCCCAGGGGTGTCTTGTAAACCTTATGGAGTGCAGTTCTACTCTGAAAACATAAGAGGTCACCATGTGTTGGAATCAACTCAATGACCACTGATTTGGTTCTTTGGGTTTGGTTTGCCATAGTGTTTTATTCTGCCTAATATATCACAGAATACAGATAAGCAAAGAAGGCATAATGAGGGAGTACTTACAACCCTGGACTCTGAAGGCAAGCTTGAGGGGCTCAGATCTTGCCTCCATTTCTTGTTGCTGTTGTTAAGTGCCGTCGAGTCTGTTTCTTACAACTAGATTATTTATTATTTCTGAACTTCAGTTTCCTCATCTGTTATTAGTTCAAAGTCCTGGTTAGTGCTGTGGGTTAATGCGCTAGACTGTAAAGTCACTGTGAAAAGCAAGGTAGGCGGCTCTAACTCGCCAGTTGCTCCTCAGCAACCCTATATAGGATTGTTATGGGTCAGAACCGACTTGGTGGTACACAGCAACAGCAGCATTATTAGTTCAGCACTGGAATGCAAGGTCAGCAGCTCAAACCCACCAGCCTCTCTGCAGAAGAAAGACATGGCTTCCTGGAAGCTTGTGTGAACATTTACTACCTCAAAAACTCTATACAAACATGTTATAAATCAGAATTGACTCCAAGGCAGTAGGCCATGATGGTGCTTATACCTGTAGGAAGGACCAAGTGAGTAATATTCGTAGTATCCAGAATCCTACCTGGTGCTTCGTGCCCCATTTAAGTGTTTGCCAAATCAATAAACAAACCTGCTCCAAGAAAAGGACATTCTGCCTTCCTGAAATAGAGCTTTTTCCAGGAAGAAATGCATTATACTTCTTGCTATAAAGTGATTTTGTTTTTCCTTGTTGGAAATTTCCATTTGCTAATTCACCTCTACTAAACAGCTAAGTGGAGTCCTGGTGTGGCCTGTGGGTTAATGCGCCAGACTGCAGTCATTTGAACTACAAGGTCGCCAGCTCAAGCTCACCAGCTGCTCCTTGGAAACCCTATACAGGGTCACTATGGGTCGGAATCGACTCAACAGCACTCAACAACAACAAAACAGCTGAGTATTCTAAAGTAAGAGACTTTTTCAAATTATAGGTAGTTTGTTTTTATTTTTTTTTTAAAAAAGGAAATTAAATACAGAAATGTACTATTTAAGTTGTTGTTGTTAAGTGCCATTGAGTCAGTTCCTACTCTCAGAGACCCTGTATTGGGTTTCCGAGGAGCTACTGATGAGTTTGAAATGCCGACCTTGCAGTTCAAACCAGCCTTGAGGTTGAGCACTCATCCTACAGTGCCACACCAGGAGTATAAGTGGTGGTGGTGATGTGCCTTTGAGTTGGGCCCAACTCATAGTGACTCTTTATAGAGTTTCTCAGGCTGAAAATCTTTATGGGAGCAGAAAGCCTCATCTTTTCCCCTCAGAGTAGCTGGTGGATTTGAACGCTGATCTTGCAGTTAACAGCCCAATGTGTAATCCCCTATGCTACCAGGGTTCCTTAGTGGTGGTGGTGTGCCATGGAGCTGGTTCCAACTTATAGCAATCCTGTATAGGGGTTCCAAGGCTGTAAATCTTTACAGGATCAAAAGCCTCATCTTTCTCCCAAGGAACAGTTGGTAGTTTCAAACCACTGACCTTGAAATTAACAGCCCAACTTATAACGACTGCCAGAGTTCCCTATTGTTGTTAGGTGCTATTGAGGTGGTACCAACTCATACTGACCCTATACACAACAGAATGAAACACTGCTGGGTCCTGGACCAATCCCACAATCATTGCTATACCTGAGCCCATCACTGCCACCACTGTGCCAATCCATCTCATTGGGGGTCTTCCTCCTTTTCTCCATCCTCCACGCTACCAAACATGATATCCTTCTCCAGGAACTGCTCCCTCCTGACAATATGTCCAAAGTATGAGAGACAAAGTTTGGCCATCCTGGCCTCCAAGGTTCACTCTGGCTATACTTCCTCCAAAACAGATTTGTTTGTTCTTTTGGCAGTCCATGGTACTTTTATATTCCCCAACACCATAACTCAAATGCCTCAGTTCTTCTATGGTCTTCCTTATTCACTGTCCAACTTTCACATACATATGAGATTATTGAAAATACCATGGCTTGGGTCAGGCACACCTTAGTCCTCAAGCTGACATCTTGAGGACTAAGGTTGAGCTCATCAACTTCATTTTCACTTCTGTGACATCCATAGTACTGAAATTGAGGGAGTGAGCAGAGTTTGCCACTTGTCAGGACTGGAGAACCTCCTCCCGTACTTTGGCTATGATCATTAAGCAGTGAGGGCTTTGAGGAAAGTGGCCATCAGTGGAAATGCCAAAAAATATCACAGGGTCCAGATAAATGGAGAGTCTCTATGGTTTTATGAAATGATTTGTTTGTTTTATTTTGTTTAAGTAGAGTACCTCATTGTCAGATAGTGCTATAAAAGGAAACACAGAGCCAAAATTTAAAATAATCAAAATTTACAGGTAATCAGATTACAACAAAACAAAATAAATGAAAGAAGTTCATCATCCATTACTGTTGTTGTTGTTAAGTACTATCGTGTTTCAACTTATAACAACCCTATATAGGGTTTCCAAGGAGCAACTGGTGGGTTTGAACTACCAATATTGCAGTTAGCAGGCCAGTGCTTATCTTATATATTGTTTTACTCTCATTATTACCAGAGTCAAACATTATTTATTATGTCAACAGCCACATATACTGAAATAACGAGATTTAGATTAGGTTTTGAATTACTTATTGTGCTTTGGTTCTATTGCAGTTTTTACATCACTGATATTTCCCTTTATTCATTCATTTGTGGTTTTTATATCCAAGACTAGATCTTTTATAGTCTAGCTACAAGACTGAAATGATTTTGGATGAAAGAAGAGATGGGGAAGGGTAATGGAGAATTCTTACCCCCATTGGTCAGTTCCTGCTTCATCATGTTTCATCACTGGTTTCATGGAGACATTAAACTGAGACATCCCTCCTCAGAGCTGTCTATCTTCCAGACATTGTAAGTAAAGGCTTTGAGCTTTTCAAGGTCTTCCAAAAATGTTTGAGACCAGGAAAAAAATTGTCCCGGCATGGCTCTGTAGTTTGATAAGCACAGGACTGCTAACTCCAAGGTTGGCAGTTCAAACTCATCAGCCACTCTTCAGAAACCCTATACAGGGTTGCTATGAATTGAAAGCGGCTCAGCACTTAGTAACAAACAACAAAATAGTAGAAGAAAATTAGATGATTGATAGGACTGAAGTTGGATGGAGTCCCAAGATTCCTAGGCAGCACAAACAGTTTGCACTTGGCTGCTAACCTAAAGGTTAGTGGTTCAAACCCACTGAGCAGTGCCATGGAAGAGAAGACCTGCCATCTGTTTTCATTACTGTTGCTACTAAGAAAACCTCATGGAGCAGTTCTCTGTAACACAGGGGGTCACCATGGCTTGGAAGCAACTTTGTGGCGACTAACAAGAACAAACCACCACTCATCTGTCGGTTTGTCATAACTGTGGTAACATGCATGTTACTGAGATGCTGGAAGTCATACCTTTGGTATTTCAAATATCAGCAGGTTCACTCATGGTGGACAGGTTTCAGCGGAGCTTCCAAACTAATACCGTCTAGGAAGAAAGAGGGGATGAATACTTCTGAATGGTTAGCCATGAATATCAGCAGAATGTTTTCAGTTCAAGCTCATCAGCTGCTCCTCAGAAACACTATTCAGGGTCACTATGAGTTGGAACCAACTCGATGGCAGTTAACAACAACAGCTTGAGTTAATCAGAATGTTTGTCTAACTAATAACAGAAAACTGGTTTAATGCTGAAAGCTACAGTGGAAATCATCTACCTAGGTTTTCCCTGTGCCTCAGAGACAAAAAGGAAGGTGGAGGCAGTAGGGGGTCTGACCCATCCTGCCCCCATGTATGCTCTCATTCCCTACTACTACCTGGCTCTAACCCTACAGAGCAACTTCACTTGAATGTGTTTTATGTATTGGGATTCTCTGTAACGTTTTCTTGAACAAAGGAGTTCATTGCTTAGTGTTAGAAAAGCACTAATCTATTCTGACTTCATCATTTTATTAATGAGTGCCCTGAGGCTCAGAGAATTTAAATAAGTTATCCAAGGTCTCCCAACCAGCTGAAAAAGCCAGGTTTCCTCAAGTCTAGTTCAGACCTATTTTCCAGATAGAGTCTAAGGAATCCCAGCTGTAGCATGTCTATTACAGAAGCTGTCCCTGACCTTGTATTTTTGTTGCTGTTAAGTGCCATCAAGTCAATTCTGACTCAAAGTGAACCTTCATAGGGTTTCTGAAGAGTGGCTGGTGAATTTGAATGTCCAGCCTTTCTGTTCAAACCAACCTTGTAATCCAGTGCCTATCCTACAGTGTCACACCAGGGCCTTGTTTCGGGAAGGTGTTACTATAGCTGTCTTGTGAGGCATGTGGGCAATCGTGGTGTAGTTCCACCACCCTCCTCCTCAGGTTGTCTTTCAGGACAACATCACACTCTGAGACTTGGAGAAAGCATTTTTTGAAGAGTTCAGAAACATCTGCAAGGTAATCAGAGGAATAAAAGTCATTTCATTTTGCTTTTAGTACGTTGATTAGCTCCCAATTGATACTACACAAGTGTTTCCCATTGGAGAAATTAAAAATGTAAAAATAAAGATTTGCAGCTAATGCAAAGCTAATAAGCAAGATGTTCACGAAAGCAACAGTTAATAAATTGAACAACATACTGCATTGGGCAAATATGCATCAAAAGACTTCTTTAAAGTTCTCCAGAGCAAAGCTGTCACTTTGAAGACGAAGATGTGCCTGACCCAATCCATGGTATTTTCAGTCACCTCATACGCATGTGAAAGTTTGACAATGAATAAGGAAGACCAAAGAAGAATTGGTGAATTTGAGTTATGGTGTTGGAGGATAACACTGAATATACCACCCACTGCTAAAAGAATAAACACGTCTGTGTTGGAAGAAGTACAGTCAGAATAGTCTTTAAAACGAGGATGGTGTTTTTGGATATATCATAAAGAGGTACCACTCTCCAGAGAAGGATACTTGTTGTTGAGTCAGTTCCAATTCATGGCAACCCTATACACAGCAACATAAAACACTGCCCAGTCCTGTGCCATCCTCACAGTTGTTGTTATGCCTGAGTCTGGTGCTGCCACTACGTCAATCCATTTCATTGGGGATCTTCCTGTTTTTCTCTGACCCTTCACATTCTCAACCATGATGTCCATCTCCAAGGGCTGAACCCTCCTGATAACATGTCTGAAGTATAAATGGACAAAATTTCATCGCTCTGACTGTAGTTCTTCCAATACAGGGTTGTTTGTCCTTCTGACAGTCCATGGTACATTCAATAATCTTTGCCAATACCGTAACTCAAATGAATCGATTCTTATATGATCTTCTTTATTCACTGATCATAAGAGGCTAACAAGAATACCACAGCTTGGGTCAGGTACACGCTAGTCCTCAAACTGATATCTTTGCACTTGAACACTTTAAAGAGGTCTTGTGCAGCATATTTGCTTAATGTAAAATGTAGTTTGATTTCTTGGCTGCTTCTTCCGTAAGTGTTGATCATGGATCTGAACAAAATGAAGTCTTTGACAACTTCAATCTTTTCTTCATTTATCATGATAATGTTTATTGGTCCAGTTGTGAGAATTTTTGTTTTCTTTACTTTTAGGTGCAATCGATATTAAAGGTTGTGATCTTTGATCTTCACCAGTAAATATTTAAAGTCCTCTTTGTTTCCAGTAAGCCAAGTTGTTTCATCTGCAGATCAACAAATTGTTAATGAGTCTTCCTAGAATCTTAATGCCATGGTGTTCTTCATATAATCCAGCTTTTTGTATTATTTGCTCAGCATAAAGATTGAATAAATATAGTGAAAGAATACAACCTTTCCTGATTTTAAACCACTCAGTAATCCCTTGTTATGTTTGAACAACTGCCTGTCCAAATACAGGTTTCTCATGAGCACAATTTAAGTGTTCTGGAACACACATTTTTTCACAATTTTACCCATAGCTTGTCATGATCCACACAGTCAGAAGCCTTTGCATAGTCAATGAAGCACAAGTAAATATCTTTCTGGTATGCTCTGCTTTTAGCCAAGATCCATATGACATCAGAAATGATACCCCTCATTCCAGGTCCTCCTCTGAATTGGGCTTGAATTTCTGGCAGCTCTCTGTCCGTGTACTATAGCAGCCAATTATCTTTAACAAAATTTTACTTGCCCGTGATATTATTAAATTATTTCTGTGTTGCATTGGGTCACCTCTCTTTGGAATGGTCACAAATATGGATTTCTTCCAATTGGTTGGCCAGATAGCTGTCTTCCAAATTTCTTGGTCTAGATGAAATAACTCCTCCAGTGCTGCATCAGTATGTTGAAGCATTTCAATTTGTATTCCATCAATTGCTGGAGCCTTGTTTTTTGCCAGTGTCATCAGTGCAACTTGGAAGTCTTCATTCCTTCGATTCTTGATCATATGCTACCTCTTGAAACGGTTGAACACCATTTCTTTTTGGTACAGTGTCCCTAGGTACTCCTTCCATCTTGTTTTGATGCGGTCTGCATCATTCAATATTTTTCCCATTGTTGTTGTTGTTAGGGGACGTCGAGTCAGTTCTGACTCATAGCAACCCTATGCACAACAGAATAAAACACTACCTGGTCATGGGCCGTTCTGTCCATGGAGTCCTTCAATATTTCAAGATGAGGCTTGAATTTTTTCTTCAGTTCTTTCAGCTTGAGAAATGCTGAGCATGTTCTTCCCTTTTGGCTTTCTACCTCCAGGTCTTTGCACAGTTCATTATAATACATTGTCTTCTAGATCTGCACTTTGCAATATTCTATTCAGAAGTTTGACTACCTCATTTTTTCCATTCACTTTAGCATCTCCATGTTGGAAAGCAAATTTCAGAATCTCTTCTAACATTCATTTTGGTGTGTTTTTTTCTAGCCTGTTGACCTTTTGCTTTCTTCCTGTATGATGTTCTTGATGTTATCCCACAGTTCTTCTGGTCTTCAGTCATTAGTGCTTAGTGTTTCGTTTCTGTTCTTGAGATGATCTCTAAATTCACTTAGGATATATTCAAGGTTATATAATGGCTTTCATGTACTTGTTTTAATTTTCTTCAGCTTCAGCCTGAATTTGCATTTGGTCTGTTCCAAAGTTGACCCCTGGCCTTGCTTTGGCTGATGGTATTGAACTTTTCCATGATCTCGCCTCACAGATGTTGTCAATTTGATTCCTGTATATTCAATCTAGTGTGTATTCCATGTGTAGAATCACCTTTTATGTTGTTTACAAAATGCATTTGTAATATATGTCATTGATCTTGCAGAATTCTACCATGCGATTTCCAGCATCATTCTATATCACTAAGGCCATTATTTTCCAACTACCGATCCTTTCTGTTTGCTTCCAACCTTTGCATTCCAATCACCAGTAACTATCAATACATCTTGATTGCATATTTGATCAATTTCAGACCAAAGACGTTGGTAGAATTCTTCAATTTCACCATCACTGACTTTAGTGGTTATAGCATCAATATGAATAATGGTGGCATTAACTGGTCTTCCTTGCAGATGTACAGATATTACCCTATCACAGACTGCATTGTACTTCAAGCAGATCTTGAAACTTTTTTTTTTTGACAATGAATGTGATACCATTCCTCTTCAATTTATTGTTCCCGTCATAACAAACCATATGATTGTCTGATTCAAAATGACCAATACTAGTCCATTTCAGCTCTCTAATGCAGCAAGATGGATTGGCCAAGTGGCAGCATCAATGGGCTCAAGTGTGTTACCAGTAGTGAGGTTGGCCCAGGATCGGGCAGTGTTTTGTTCTGCTGTGCATAAGGTTGCTATGAGTCGGCATCAACTCGATGGCACCCAACAACAACAACAACAACAATGCTTAAGACATCACTCTTTTTGCATTCGCTTTCATTTTTGACAACTTCTTATGCTTTGTACATTCCATGTGTTGATTATGAGTAGATATTTGTAGCTGTTTCTTCTCATTTGAGTTTTGCCCCATTAGTAAATGAAGATCCCAAAGGCTTTACTTCATTTGTGCCATCATGGTCAGCTCAACTTTGAGTAGGCAGCTCTTCCAACCTGAGGGGCTCCTCTTCCAGCACTATATCTAACAATATTCTGGTGTTACTCACCAGCCAATCCTCAGAAACCCTATACAGGGTCACTAAGGGTTGGAACCGACTCGATAGCACTTAAAAACAGCAATTCATAAGGTTTTCATCTTCCAGTACTGTAACTGACAATGTCTGCTGGTAGTTGTAGGGTTCAATGACTAAAGTAAGCCTCTCCTTCTTTCTAATCTGTCTTAGTCTGGAAGCTCAGAAATGCATCCACCATAGGGGGCCATGCTGGTATTTAAAATACTAGAGGCATAATTTTCAGCATCACAGCAACATACCAGCCACCACAATACGACAAACTGACAGGTGACAAAGAAGGACATTATGCTTGGTAAGCAGGAGGGTTAGTGAAAAAAAAGAAGACCCTCATCAAGATCGACTGACACAGTGACTACAAACATAACCCAGCAAAGGGCTCAAACATAGAAAAGATTGTGAGGATGATGCAAACCAGACAGTGTTTTTTTCTGTTGTAACTGGGTCACTTAAATCCACCTAACAACAACAAGAAGTAAAATACACAACAAAGTCAGAAAGCATATAGAGGAGTAAATGAATATATCTTCATGGACAGAAGAATAACTATCAACCAAAGAAAATTTTGCTGTTGCTGTTGTTAAGTGCCTTTAAGTCGTTCTCATAGCTGCCCTGTATAGGTTTTCCAAAGCTGTAAATATGTGTGGGAGCAAGAAAACATTATCTTTTTTCCATGGAGTGCATCATGGTCTGATACCACCAACCCAGTAGTTAGCTGTTCAGTGCTTATCCTAAAGAGCCACCATGCTCCTTCAAAATTTTGTTAGGAACCCAGAAAGACTATCATTGCATTGTCCAATTGGTATGACGCTGTGGGATGTCCAATATGGTAGGCAGTAGCCTCAGTGGTGGAGTACTGGTATGATGCTGTGGGATAAAGCACTGGACCTGAAGATTAGTTTGAACAGCAAGATTGGTGGTTCAAACTCACCAGCTGCTCCTTGGAAAACCTATACAGGGTTGCTTTGAGTTGAAATCAACTTGATAGCAGTCTCAACAACAGCTTCAGTGGCACACAGCAACAACAGCCACAGATAGCTACCAAGCTCTTGCAATGTGGCTCATATGAATTGAGACCTGCTAGAGGTATGAAATACACACCAGGATTCCAAGACTTAATATTAAAAAAATGTAAAATTTATTTTATTGATACATATTAAAATGGCAATGTGGTTATATTGGGTTAAATAAGCTGTACATGGGTACTTCAAAAATTTTGTAGAAATATTCCATTATCTTTTAATTCCAAGTTAAAGGACTCTTGCATTATAAAATTAATTTCACTTGACTCTTTTTGTTTGTTTGTTTTTAATGTGGCTACTAGAAAAATTTTAAATAACATATACGGCTCACATTGTATTTCTACTGGGCAGCCCTGGTCCATTTCTACTGAGCTAAGAAGACTGGGTGGTTTGTTTGCAGATTTGAATAGGTACCTGCCTGCAGGGCTATAGACTCAGGTCTCCTTCAAATAGTAACTGCAGGCTCTAGCTTCATAGAAACTCAAGTCAAGCCAGATTTATAGTTGTTCCTTCAGCAAGTTGTCATTTAAGGTATTTCCTAAAGAGTAACTTGACATTAACGCTGGCGATTTGTACTTTAGCAGATTTTCAGCACTATTAGACGACAACCTAAAGGCCAAACTCCACTTACATTGATTTTCAAGCTTCAGTTCTGTCCTTGAGTCTAAGAGGAAAAACACAAAACTACCAGCAGTGAATTTCCACTTCCTCTAGGTGAAGGGGACTAGAACAGGTAAGATCAAAAACATTATAAAACTTTGCCAAACAGACACCTCTGGAGGTTTTATTTTCTGCCCTCTCTAAAGCAGATCTTTAACCAGATTAAATCTACTTAAATTTTGTTTCATCAGAAACACCTTTTATGTAGATGCCTAGCATCAATCAAAAAACTAAAGTTGCCTTGTTGGCTTAAAATAAAATTTCCCTCTTGTAAAAACACAGCTTTAGGTAGAGAAGAAGTGAGAGTTGCTACACAATACTTAAAGGGGAAATTTGATTAGCATTGAAAATTGCTACAGCTGTGACAGGGAAAAATAATTATAAAGAACTTCCTAGGGTTCTGTAGAAAAACAAAAAAGAAATAAACACAACACTTGTTTGTTTAAGGAAACAGTATGATAGAAATACAAATTTGAAACGGACCCACAATCCGCTAAATTATAGCCTCCAAAGATACACTGTCCCTAATCTCCAGAACCTGTCAATGTTACCTCGTATGGCAAAAGGGACTTTGCAGATGTGATTAAGCATCATGTTGATTGGGAGATTATTCATATTATCTGTGTAGGTGCTAAAGATAATCACTAGTGTGAAAGAGACAGAGGGATATTAAACTATGAAGGAGCAGGTGATACGCTTACGGAGACAGAGATTGAAGTGATGCAGCCATAAACCAAGGAATGCCAGCAGCCACCCCAAACTGGGAGAGTTAGGAGGATTCTCCCCAGGAGCCTTCAGAAGGAACCAGCCCTGCTGACATCTTGATTTTAGCATCAAAAGACTCATTTTGGACTTCTACACTCCAGAACTGGAAGATAGTAATTTTCTTTTTGTTTTTAAGTTTGTGGCAATCTGTTATGGTAGTATTAGAAAACTAATGCAGGACCCCAATGGCTTACTTGACAAAATTACCATACTCATTGCTGTTGAGTCCATTCGACTCATAGTGACCCTATGAGTGAAAATGAACTAAGACAACAAACAAAATCTGGAGCTCAACAGTAACAAGAAAAATCATAATTTCCAGCATCCAATAAAAAATTACTACTCATAAGAAGCCAGAAAATGGAACTTATAACCAAGAGAATAATTGGTCCATAGAAAACCCCAGAAATAACACTTGCTGTTGTTGTTAAATGCCGTCAAGTGGAATCCGACTCATTGAGACCCTATATAGGGTTTCTGAGGAGCGGCTGGTGGGTTTGAACCACTGACCTTGTGATTCAAATAACCTTGCTGTCCAATGCTTATCCTACAGTGCTATAACCTTTAGGTGTAGGGTAAAGCACTGGACCACAAGGTCAGTTTGAACCACAAGGTCGGCAGTTCAAATCTACCAGCTGCTCCTTGGAAACCCTACACAGGGTCACTAGAGTCAGAACAAACTCAATGGCACTTAACAAAAGCAACAGGTGTTCCTTAGCAGAATACCTGACAAAGACTTCATAATAGTTATTATAAATACACTTAGGTATTTAAAATATTAATATAATGAGAAGCGATGGTAGTGGTTGTATACCATTAAGTCGGTTACGACTCATAGTGACCAGAATAGGGTTTCTGAGACTGTAAATCTTTACGGGATATGGAGCAGCTAGTGGATTTGAACTACTGACTTTGCAGTTAGTAGCCGAAGTCATAACCCACTACATTACCAAAATGAGAAGTGGAAAATGTAAAAAAAAAAAAAAAGAAAAAGAAGAAGACATAAGCAATCATGTGAAAGTTCATTTTTGGTAAACCCCACAGAAAATGCCCTGCCACCTCTTCTGTAAGAGAAGTTTTGTTCCAGGTTAATTTGAACTTTTGTCTCTCTGTATTAAAGTATTTTAAAATTGCCTTGGGGAGCATATCACCTAGAATTCTAAAGAAGTTTAAAATGACTCTGACAGGTGCTGGGAAGTAGGGACGTGGGTATGATTGTGAGAGAATTTCAGGTGCACTTCTGCCATAAATCTACCTAGCTCATAGAAACCTCTGACTTCTTCTGAATCTCCCAGCACAGAGCAGCTGGCTGGGACTGAGAGATGCACCAGGTTTTGTGTTCTCCAGAATAGATAGATTGCTCAGGTCCACCTGCCCAATTGGCCCATCTGAATCTGAAGTCTAATAGTGTTGTGCCTCATTAAGGCAGAATTCTCATAACTGTTGGCCAGGTTTGCTTGTAGTTTCCTCCTTCTAACCATTCCTTGGGCACTTTAAGGGTATGTTTTACCTACCCTTAAAATTAAAAGAAAAATATTAATTAAAAGATATTATTAATGTTCAAGAGCTCCTTTTAAATGTTTATGAGAGTCTTTATCATAGCTGTTGGGTCTAGATGAAATGAAGCAATTAAAGGAGAGGGAGAAATTTTCTCACTTACTTCTGAACTCCCACCAAAAAAGTATGTTAAGTATCATTGAGTCAGTTCCAACTCATAGTGACCATGTATAAGGTTTCTAAAGAGCAGCTGGTGGCTTTGACCACTGACCTGGTAGTTAACAGTTCAGAGCTTATCCTACCGTGCCACACAAGGTCTCCACTAAAGATTTTCATCTTATAAACATTAACCTCAAAACTGAATTTTGGCTTATATTATCAGCTTCTCCACATTTACCTATTTAGTGGAGAACTCACGGGGACCAATCCTGGTATAGCGCTGTAGGATCTGCACTCTACTGCAAACCACAAGGTTAGCAGTTCAAACCCACCAGCTGCTCCTTGGAAACCCTATACAGAGTCACTAAGAGTCAGAACCAACTAGATTATTTATTAGTTATAGCTCTATTTAAATTCTTTAAAGATGGCGGCTAGGGTGGAAGTGCAGTGAAGTTCGCCATCAGCCATACCACAGAATACCAGGTAAAGCAGATCCAGGGCAGAGCACCAAAACTCGGAACCACATAGCTAAGAATATTTTAAAAGTTTGAAGGCTTATAGCTAGTGGAACTTGAGGCTGAAGTAAGAAATCATGTACTTTTGAATCTGCCGGGCTCAGAGGCCTGGAGCCAACATCTTGGGCAAGACCATTTGGAGGAGTGGAAACACCATGGAAAAATGCCACAGGAACCTTGAAGCAAAGGTGGACAATACACTTTGTCAGTTTTGTTTTGTTATGATTTTCTTTTTTTTTTTTTTAAGTTTTGCTATCTGGTCATTGCCCCCCCGCCCCACTGTTTGCGCACCTCCAGTCTGGTGACTGGGGGTGTGTGCCTGAGTGAGTAGCCACCCCCCACCCTCACCACTGGTGGGTTCTTTTGCCACGCATGCACACAGATACTCAGCCTAAGAGAAGGCCCTGAATGTTTGTTTGTTTTTTTTTAAACATGGGAAAGGCCAGGACAGGGGTATAGAGAAGGAAAGAGAGTTTAAAAACAAAATAGGCCAAAAATTAAATTAAAGCCTGAGGTATAGCATAACAACCAACAGTGGCATCTTGAAATCTCTCAGACAGCTTTGAAAGCAAGAAGCTGAAGAAAGGACATTAAAGTCATACACATATTAAGCTACAGATTTTTAAAAAAAAATTTTTTTTTCTTTCCTCCTTCTTCTCCTCTTTCTATTTTATAGACTGCAGTATTCAGTCTATTTTTTTTGTTGTTGTTGTTGTTTGGGTGTTTGGTGGTTATTTTTTCTTGGTTTTTTTTTTTGCTCGTGCTGTTTTGCTGTTTTATGCTTCCCCTTCTACCTTTGGGGGACTCTTTCTCTCCTTATATTACCCAAGAACAGTCAGCAACTGCTTCCATATAGTCAAGCTACAACTATACTCTATAAAACACCAAAACCCAGGCAAAAACCAATACCAACTGCCATATACCAGGGAGGCAGACAACACCTGTGAACGTTTCTCTGAGTTAAGCAATAAGAAGAGTGAAAAGGGACGCCCACATCCTGATCACATCTATCTGGAAGCAATCAGAAAGCATAAAAAATACCAAAACACATACTCAATTAAGTATTAAGGCCACAGATAAACATTAAATATGTCCAAGAAGCAAAAGCAGATGACCATATCAGCACATGTCCAGAAACAAAATAAAATGTCTGGGACAAATGACCTAGAGGTAGACCTGGACTCCATTCTGGAAGGAGGGCAGGCCTTGGAAATGCCTAAGATGGAATTCAGAAAAACGATTATAAAATGTTTCAAAACACTTTACAATGGAGTTGAGAAAAATAAGGAAGAAGTCAGGAAAGCACTACTGGAACAATCAAATAAGACAGATACAGCATTGGAAACAATTCAAAACCTACAGAAAGAGGTCCAAATGATCAATAGCAAAATATCAGAAATAGACAATACTCTGAAAGGTCAAAGGAGTAGAATAGAAGAGATGGAAGGCAGAACCAGTGAGTTGGAAGACAAATCTCTCAATACCACTAAGAAGAGCAAACAGAAAAAAGGATAAAAAAAATCTGAAGAAGGTCTAAGATTCATGTTGGACAACATGAAGAGGAATAACTTAAGATTTATTGACATTCCGAGCAAGAAGAATCACACAAGTCCACAGAGGAAATAGTTGAAGAACTGCTGGAAGAAAATTTCTCTAACATCCTGAAAAGTGAAAAGACAAACATTCAAGAAGCTCAACGAACCCCAGGAAGGATAGACCCCAAAATAAAATCACCAAGACATATCATAATCAAGCTCTCCAAAATCAAAGATGAGGAGACACTCCAGAAAGCAGCTAGGGAAAACAGAAGTGTTACATACAAAGGCAAGCAAGTCAGATTAAGCTCGGATCTCTCAGCAGAAACCATGCAAGCAAGAAGGCAATGGGGAGACATATATAAAACCCTGAAAGAAAAAAGTTGCCAACCAAGAATCCTTTATCCAGCAAAGCTGTCAATCAAATATGATGGTGTAATCAAAACATTCCAGGGTAAACAGAAGCTAAGGGACTTTGCCAAAGCCTACCCTGTGCTACAAAACATCCTAAAGGGAGTTCTGTGTACTGAGAACCAACAAGAACAGACAACAACCAGAGATTGACATATGTGGCAGCACCTCCCAGAATTAAATTGACAGATGGAAGAGTCGGGAAAAGAACAAAACTATAAGAACAAACTCAGAGAATCTGGGAGGTCAGTCTATGATCCAAACAATCACAATGTAAAAGAAGGTAAACATGTAGGAACAGAGATCCAGATGGTGAGACAATCAAGGAGATTACAGGATAAAATAGACTGCATTAAATGGAGAGAAAAGTTAATGGACTATAAGGCAACCTCAAAGAAAATTAACACTTCACAACATACCAAGAAAATGAAAATCCAAGAAGAACATGGAAACATTAAAGTCTGTAACTGAAAACTCATTTACTCCTACACTGCCCCATGCCAATAAGGGAACTAGTGATCCTGTTTTTAGCTATTCCCTGCATGAAGGAAAATAGAAACATGAGTCTCAGTTGATTGCAATAAGCTGTCATGCTCCTATTCGGTGCCAGCTGGTCACCTGTTGGCAGAACCAGCAGTATGTTCTGGGATCAAATCCATCCTGGTCTTCTACATCCAACTTCAGATAGCTCATCTATGTCAGAATGTCTAACTCCCTGTGCAAGCCACTTTATTAAATAGAAAACTTCACTGCTTAAGTGATGTCTAGTTATCTGCTTGCATTTTAATATCCAACCAATTAAAAACGAAATTAACTTTGAGGCTGTATCTTTCCATTTTATGTTCTTTTTAGGGACGTTCTCCTTGCTCACAAATGCAGGCAACTAAAAAGAGCAATGATAGAGATGAAATCAAAGTGAGTCTCCTGAAATAATCTTTCTTAATTACCATTTGTATTAAGTCATTTTATGCCATACACTTTCTCTTCCCAAAATCCGGCCTTCCTTATTTTTCCTTCACCTATCTTAGCGTTTCCTTTTACCTTTAAAGGACAGGAAGTAATATGTGGAAGATGGAGAGGAAAGGGACATGCTGGTAAGCAGGACTCTGTAAATGGCAAATGATACATCATTAGGAACATAGTCATTTAACAGACCAGGTTGAGAATACATCATTAACAATCCAGACAGAAGATCATCATCTTCCATCAGCATTTTAAATCTAAAAGTACCTCCAAAGAAATTGTTTACTGCTTTGTCTGCAAAAAGTGCTACCAACAGTAAACCAAAGACACAAAACAGCCTTTAGTGGGTTGTTAGAGCACTTAAGGAGGTGTAAATTGTAATTAGCCATATGCTAGACTTTCATGCCCAATAACAAATATGCCTGATGGTGCAGGATCTCTGAGGCTGTGGTTTTTAGGTCAAAAGCAGAAATGGCTGTTGAGTAAGAAATAACCCATAAGAGTAAGCTACACCACTGCTCCATTTTCTGGCTCCAAACACAACAGATGAGGGTTCTTTCTACATGTGTTTATCATTGCAGTCACGCTGCTGAGTTATTATATATACCCAAGATGAGTTGCTGACTTGTGAGGCAAGGAGAGAGTCCCCATTCAGCTAAAGCCCCATCCCTAAAATCATTGTGGATCTCGGGATACATTTAACCTGTTTACAAAGGAATCACTGTGCAAATGCATTGCAAAGATAATATTGCTCTATATTGATATTTCTGGATAAGAAAAAATGGTCCACAGATGGGGCCTATGTCTGAGAGTTGTCTCAGATAATAAAAAAGAACAGACACTTTAAAAATGGTTATTGTAAAACACATATACAAAATTACCAATGCAGCGATTTTTGCATCTGTAATTCAATGATATTGAGCATGTTCATCATGTTGTATGACCATCACCACTATTGTTTGCCAAATGACTCCACCACCATGAATAGGAACCATTATCCCCTAAACAGTGACTGCCCTTTTGCCCCCCACCTTCATTCCCATGGTATAGCCACTAATAAGTTTTGTGGCTTCTATGTTATTGTTCAATTCATAGCAACCTTATGGGGCTCAGTAGATCTGCCCCATAAGTTTTCCTAGGTTGTAAATCTTCATAGAAGCAGATTGCCTTAGTGCAGCTGGTGAGTTCAAACCACTAAACTTTTGACTAAGAGTCAAGTGCATAACCCTTGTGCCACCAGCACACCTTCTGATCATACAGCTTTTGTCCTTTTAGCATAGTGTTTCCAAGGTTCATCCATGTTGTAACATGTATCAGGACTTCATTTCTCCTACTGAATGAGTGGTATTCCACTGCATATAAGTATCCCATTTTGTTTATCCATTTCTCAGTTGCTGGGTATTTAGATTGTGTCCACCTCTTGGCTATTGGAAATCGTGCTGGAATGACCCCTGGTGTATGCAGGCAGCACACACTTAATTTTTGATAAGTTTTTATTGTGAATTGAGTGATAGTTTACATGGGAGGACATCAGTTTTACATTCATCATTTCATTGCAATGATTACAATCTCTTCCGTGCATCATCATTCAACAGTATTTACTTCCATTCCCTCTGTTTTTTTGTTTTTTGGGGGGCTTCCGGGGTGATGCACACAAAACATTTAGGAATATATAATCATTTCAACAACCAAAGGGCACATTCTGCAAGCCTGCCTCCTGGCTGCCAGCACACAGCCTTTCTCTTTCCATGAGTCTAGAGTCCTCAGCTGCTCTTTTTCTCTCTATGCCATCATCTCTGCCTCCATATCTGGTGTGTCTATTTCCCTGAAGAGGGTTCCACTTTCTGCTGGTGCTCTTCTCCCTTGATGGTCCTAGAGTCCTCTGTTCCTGGACTGTAAGATTAACTGGTGTTGGTGGTAGTTATGTGCCGTGGAGCCGGTTCCAATTTATAGTGACCCTGCATAGGGTTTCCAAGGCTGTAAATCTTATGGGAGCAGGAAGCCTCATTTTTCTCCCTCGGAACAGCTGGTAGTTTCGAACTGCTGACCTTGAGGCTTGCAGCCCGATTTGTAACCACTACGCTAATTAACTACTCCTCCCTTTTTTTTAACAAAACTTCTACCTTTACAGTTATGGCAGTCACAATTAGTCATGATAACAATTATTCACTATTGAATCATAAGAATCTTATCCCCATCTCCTTTCACCAGACCAGTCTAGACAAGATGGAAACTATTCAGTGAGGAAGCACACACTTTTGAGAACTGAGTTTCATGTACTGCCCTGTTGCCTAATGTTTGAGTTTTGATATGCCTTTTAAATATTTTAAGCATATGATTTCATCTCCTAGTGTGGCACTGCAGGATAGGCACTAGACTGCAAAACTAGTGAGGTTGGCAGTTCAAACCCACTAGGAAACTCTATCCAGGGTTGCTATGAGTTGGAATCATATTGATGACAATTAACAACAGCAGTCATATTTTATTATTTTCATACTATGGGGTTGGATTCAGCAATTTCAAAAAGAGTATTAAAATGTGTGTTTTCATGTACTACTCCTGTCTTCTCAGTTTCCTGAGTAAAGCTCTAACTTTCATTAGATTTGTAAAGGATCCTGAGACAAAAGAAGGCAAAGCATCTCTGCCCGGAGGATTAGCCATTGAAGTGGGAAATGAAACAGAATATTTTAAACCTTCTGCAGATGATTTACAGAAGGATTTGATTTGCTCTATTTGACTGATAATAAGACACTCTTCTCATGCAAATGAAGACAGATAAAGATGATGAGTTTCTATTGTTTAAAATGCAATATGATCTTTTGGCTCCAACAGTTGTATGCCAGTAAATTAGGGATTAGTTTGATTCTGAAAATTATGCAAATTCTGTTTGGAATTTGTGCATTAATGTAACTTTCTACTAAGTGACTTTTACTTTAAGAAGACAAAAGATTTGGCTACATTCCTCTTAAGGGAGGTAAACAAAAGGAAAAGAACATTTAGACCCAAGAAAACTTGATGAATACCATCCTACTTTATAAAGGAGTGTCCTAGTGGGTTATGTGTTGGGCTGCTAACCAAAAGGTCAGTAGTTCGAATCCATCAGTCACTCCTTGGAAGAAAGAAGGGGCTTTCTGATTCCACAAAGTTTGTTGTTGATATTGTTAAGTGCCATTTAATCTATTATAACTCATAACAACCCTGTTTAGGGTTTCTGAGGAGTGACTGGTGGGTTTGAACTAGATACAGCCTTGGAAACCCTTTATAGAATCACTATGAGTGGGAACTGACTCGATGGCAAACCACCACAACCATCCTACTTTATAAACTGCAATATGATGTTTTGATTTTAGGTTGGCTTCATGACTGATAATAGGACAAGTGTGCAATCTCCATAGTTAGCAGATCCCTCCTCCTCCTCCTTGCTTTTTCCTCACTCATCCCATCTAGACTGTAGTCAACAAGAAAAAGTCTCCACTGAAATGAAGCCAGGAAGGAGGGGCTTGGGTTTAATGCTGTGCAAGTATTCTTAGTATTTTGAACAGTGCTCAGCACAGCATAGGTGGTCAGCAAGAATTGGTATGATTTTCATATACTTATGAGTCTTAGTATGGTACAGTATTAGTGATCCTTACTTTGTTGTTGTTAGGTTCTATTGAGCCACTTCCAACTTATAGTGGCCCCATGTAACTAAGTCAAACCGCCTCATAGTGTTTTCTAGGCAGTAATCTTTTAATTAACCAATTAATACCACTATTATTCAAATGTACACACCAACAACTAAAGACAGTGATGATGAAATTGAATGATTCTACCAACTTCTTAACTCTGAAATTGATCAAACATGCATCAAGATGCATTGGTAATTACTGGTGATTGGAAAGTGAGAGTTGGAAACAAAGAGGAAGGTTCAGTAGTTTGAAAATACGGCCTTGATGATAGAAACAATGTTAGAGATCACATGGTAGAATTTTGCAAGACCAGTGACTTATTCACTGCAAATACCTTCTTTAATAAACAATATAAATGGCAACTGTACACATGGACCTCACCATACAGAATACACAGGAATCAAACTGACCACATCTATGAGAAGAGGTGGTGGAGAGGCTCAATATCATCATAAAAAGAAGGTCAGGTGCCACGTGTGGAACAGATCATCAATTGCTCTTATGAAAGTTTGAGCTGAAAATAATTAAAACAAGTCCATGAGAGTCCAAATATGCATATTTCCCACCTGAATTTAGAAGCTATCCCAAGGACACATTTGATTCACAAGACCAGAAGAGTTATGGGATGGTATCAAGAACACATACATGAAGATAGCAAAAGGTCAACAAAAGGTTTTCTTACTAAAAGTTCTAGCAGTACATTGACAGAGAGCTACCAAAAATTGAAGCTGGAATTAGAAGAGGATGTGAAAGTAGGGATATCATTGCTGACATAAGACAGATCCTGACCAAAACCCAAGAATATGAGAAAGATATTTACTTGTGCTTTATTGACGATGCAAAGGCTTTCAATTATGTGGTTCACAACAAACTAAGGAAAGCATTGTGAAGAATGGGTATTCCAGAACACTTCATTGTGCTCATGAAGAACCTATACATAGATCAAGAGATGGTGGTTTGAATAGAACAAGGGGATACTGAATAATTTAAAATCAGTAAAAGTGTGTGCCAGGGTTGTATCCTTTCACCATACTTATTCAATCTGTATGCTGAGCAAATAATCTGAGTTACTGGATTTTATGAAGACAAATGTAGTGGCATTCAAACTGAAGGAAGACTTATTAACAACCAGTGATATGCAGATGACACAAACTTGCTTGCTGGAAGCAAAGAGGACTTAAAATACTGAAAAAGAGCATGAAAACTCTCATAACTGGACCAATAAATAACACGATAAATGGAGAAAAGATCGAAGCTGTCAAGGATTTCATTTTTCTTGGATCCACAACCAATGTTCATGGAAGTAACAACCAAGAAATCAAATGATGTATTCTATTAGGACAATCTACTATAAATGACTTCTTTAAACTGCTAAAGAGCAAAGATGTCACTTTGAGGTCTAAACTGTGCCTTTCATTGCCTTACATGCATGTGAAGGTTGGACAGTGAATAAGGAAGACCAGAGAAGAATCTATGAATTTGAATTATGGTGTTGGAGAATATCAAAAGTACCATGGATTCCTAGAACAAACAAATCTATTTTGGAAGAAGTACAGTCAGAATACCCTTAGAAGCAAGGATGGCAAGACTCTGATACTTTGGACACGATGTCAGGAGGGTCAAGTTCCTAAAGAAGGGCATCATGGTTGTTAAAGTAGAGCATCAATGACAAAGAGGAAGACCCCTAAGTAGAAGGACTGACAAAGTGACAGCAACAATTGTTAGGATGGCACGGGACCAGGCAATGTTTTGTTCTGTTGTGCACAGGACCTCTGTGAGTCAGAACCAACTGCATTTAACAGCACAATTATCTTTTAGGGAACCTAAAACCAAATCCTTCTCCCACTTTGACTTCCTATTTTCTGAAAGCAATGTAAATTTCTGGTTTTAACCTATGAAGCCAAATTTGGGTTGAGAATCTTGATATGAAGGTGATCGTTGTCCTTGTGTAATACACCAACTAACATGATTCAGTAAGTTCTAACAGCATTCAGATTCTGATCCTGGGAAACACTGAGGCATTTGTATAGGGAAAACATTTATCCATCCTGATTAAATCATAGCCTCAATATACTGACCCCAAGGGTATAGTTGTCCCATCACTTTATACTTGGATTCCCTAGTTGTATAAGTTTCCCATGTAAGAAACAGCAACATAGTAACAAAAACCCATTTTCATTAAAGATGGATAGTCAGTTATGAATTTATCAAATTAAATGAATCTCCTATTATCTAAGCTCAGTGACTCTTGGGACACCATGCAACAAGTCAAACACTCTACAAACCCAAACAAAGCAATGGCTAGTCTCCCTCACATTTCATAACCCTTAACCTTAGCCTCCTGGATTTTAGACCTAACTATTCAGACACCTTTATCTTATTCCTGAGTTGAAACATGAAAATAGACATTTAAATCTATTGTAACATCTACTTTTCACTCACTTAATAAGAGTCCTTGTTTGACATGTACGGTTAAATACTCATCTACTGGCTTAAAGGTTGGTGGTTTGAACCTACCCTGAGGAGCCTGGAAAGACCGGCCTTGTGATCTGCTTCCAAAAGGTCACCTTGAAAACCCTCTGGAGCAGTTCTATCTGTCTACATAGGATTCTTATGTGTCAGAATCAACTTGATGACAATTGACAACAACACTCACTTTATGATGTTTTTAATGATGGTTGTTGGTATTGTAGACCAGAGAAGAGAGACATGCCTATCACATTGCTAATTCAATTACTTTTCCTTCTCCTCCTTTGTCTTCTTGCTCCTTTTGACTGACTTACCCACAAAACCTACTTGCTCCTTTATTTCCATCCTGTTTTCTGTGTTTGTATCTATTGAATGTTTATGAAGTTTGGTTACCTTTATTAAAATATGTCTCTGTAACATCAGAATGATATTTCAGCATGACTGTTTGTGCAGAGAAAAAAATTTTCTTCCAATTCACTCAAAAGCCAGTAACTTTCAATACATTTAGGCTGGAATGCAACACAGAGTTCGAATGATTTGTTAGATTTACTGTCTCAAAAACCCTTCAGAGGATCACGATGAGTTGGAATCAACTTGATGGCAGTGGATTGAGTTTGTTTTTTTTTTTATATAAGCAAACTCTACTATCTCACACACCAGATTTCTGTGTCCACCTGGACCCAAATTAATAAAGAAGCAAAAGACATGACACAGTGATTAAATGAACAAGTTTGATTTAAAAAAATGGTGAAGAAGATGATGATGATTGAGTGTGTTATATTACTCACAAGATTTATGTAATTTATAATAAAAACTTAAATTTTGTACATCTTCTTTTTTTGCATGAAGTGTGTATTCTATAGACACCCTACTTTAAATATGAATTTTAATTATTAAAAAAAAAAACAGATGTGCATTACTCTTGGCTTATGAAATACAGATAAATGTACTACAAAATTATGGTAGAAAAGGACTTAGGAGGAATAGAAGCGAGAAAAACATGATCAGATGGGGGAAACTATGCTCTCAGAATGGAACCCTTTGCAAAATCATAGATGCAATACCTTGAACCTCAGGAGAGCTTTAATTAGTTCAGCTCTTTCTTTGGAGCATGCTCAGAAGCTCTCAGTGCTGACTAAATTAGGGCAAGAAAATTCAGCAGGGGCCAGGTTGGGTTAGGGGGAAGGGCAGGCTCTTAAAGTGGCAACAACCATTTCAAAGAGCAATGCCTGTTGGCCCCACAAATCCTCTCAGTCCATCAACCTATTGCCTCAACACACCTTCTCCACCTATAGTGCTACGTATCTCACTTACTAGCATTTCCATTTTCCTAGCCATTAATGACAAAATATGGAAGCCATTCCTGATTTCTTCCTCTTTTGCCTATGCAAAATGCAATCACTATCAAATTTGCCGATTACATTTACTAAATGGTTCTTAAATTTGACTTCATTTCCTTATCCCTATTAGCATTGTTGTTAGGTGCCACTGAGTTGGTACCAACTCATATGGATTCTAGGCACAACATAATGAAACACTGTCCGGTCCTGTG
>NW_006408820.1:958070-964051 GCF_000296735.1 Chrysochloris asiatica
TTGCCTAATGCAATATGTCATTTGATTTCTTGACTGCTGTTTCCATGAGTGATGATGGTTGATCCAAGTAAAATGCAGTCCTTGGAAACTTCAATGTTTTCTCCATTTATCTCGATGTTTATTGATCCTGTGATGAAAATTTTTGTTTTCTTTGCTTTTAGATGCAACCCATACTGAAGACAGAGATCTTTACTCTTCATCAGTATTTTAAGACCTCTTCCCTTTCAGCATGCAATGTTGTATTATCTGCATATCAAATGTTGTTAATGCATCTTCCTCTAATTCTGATGGTATGTTCTTCCTCATATAATCCCAGTGCTCAGATTATTTGCACAGCACACATATTAAATAAGGATGGGGTAAAAATACAATGCTGACAAACACCTTTCTGAATATTAAGCCATTCAGACTTTCCTTGTTCTGTTCAAACAACTGCTTCTTGGTCTATGTACAGGTTCCTCGTTATTATCATTATTGATAATAAGTATTCTGGAACACATTAACTGTGTTCCAGAATACTTATTATCAATAATGTTGTTTATAGCTTGTTATGATCCACATAATTGAAAGCATTTGTGTAGTCAATAAAACACAGGTAAGCATCTTTCTGGTATTCTCTGCTTTCAGCCAAGATCCATCTGATGTCAGCAATGATATCCCTGGATTCATGTCCACATCTGAACTTGGCTTGAACCTCTGGAAGGTCTCTGTCAATGTACTGTAGTAGCTGTTCTTTAATCACTTTTATGCAATATTAATGACTTTGTCTTATGGTTTCCCCTTCGGAAAAGGGTCACCTCTCTTTGGAATGGTCACAAGTATGGATCTCTACCTATCATATTGCTAGGAGGCTATCTTCCAAATTTGTTGGCATAGATAGTGAGTGCCTCCAGTGTTTTCTCAGTTTGTCAAAATATTTCAAATTGTATGTCATCAATTCCTGGTACCTTGTTCTTTGCCAATGCCTTCAATGCACCTTGGACTTCATTATCATTGGCTCTTGATCATATGCTACATCTTGAAATGATTGAACATTGACTTTTTTTTTTCCTTTGGTACAGTGACTCTTTGTACTCCTTTCATCTTCTTTTGACGCTCTCCACATCGTTCAATATTTTGCCCATAAAATCCTTCAATATTTCAAGTTGAGGCTTGATTTTTTTCTTCAATTCACTCAACTTGGGAAATGCTGAGTGTGTAGTTCCCCTTCAGTTTTCTAACTCCAAGTCTTTGTACATTTCATTATGATCTTTGACTTTGTCTTCTCAAGCTGATCTTTGAAATTTTCTGTTCAGCTATTTTACCTCTTCATTTCTTACATTTGCTTTAGCATTCTACACTGGAGAACAAGCTTCCAAGTCTCTTCTGACATCCATTTTGGCCTTTTTCCTGTCTCTAGACTTCTTAATGACATTTTGCTTTCTTCCTGTATGATGTTCTTGATATCATCTCATAACTCTTCTGGTCTTCAGCCTTTGGTGTCTAATGCATTAAATCAGACAGATGATCTCTAAATTCAGGTGACATATGTTCAAGTTCATATTTTTTCTCTGTGGACTTGTTTTAATTTTATACAACTTCAGCCTGAATTTTCAAATGAGTAATTGATGTTTATTCCACATGCTTCCCCTGACTTTATTTTGGCTGATGACGTAGAGTTTTTCCACCATCTCTTTCAACAGATATAGTCAACTTGATTTCTAGGTATTCCATCTGGTGAGGTCCATGTGTATAGTCATCTTCTATGTTGTTCAAAAAAAGGTATTTTCAATGAAGAAGTCATTGGTCTTGAAAAATTCTATCCTGCGATTTCCAGCATTTCCATCACCAAGGCCATATTTTCCAACGACTGACCCTTCTTCCTCTTTATTTCCAACCTTTGCATTCAAATTACCAGTAATTATCAATACATGTTGATTGATCAATTTCAGACTGAAAAACTTGGTAGAATTGTTCAATTTCATCATCACTGGCTTTAGTGGTTGGTGCAAAATTTGAATAATAGTTGTATTAACTAGTCTTCCTTGTAGGCATATGGATATTATTCTATCATGAATGTGATGCCATTCTTCTTCAATTTGTCATTCTGGCATAATCAACCATGTGATAGTCAGATTCAAAATGGCCAATATCAATCGATTTCAGCTCACTAATGCCCAGGATATTGATCTTTATGTGTTCCATTTCATTTTTTATGATTTCCAGTTTTCCTAGATTCATACTTTATACACTCCATGTTTCAATTATTAATGGATGTTTACAGCTGTTTCTCTTCATTTTGAGTTGTGCCTCACCCATAAATAAAGATCCTGAAGGCTTTACTCCATTCACATCATCATGGTCAGCTCTTCCCCATTCATACTTTGAGTGCCTTCCAACCTGAAGGGCTCATCTTCTGGCTCTATGTTGTTGTTGTTGTTGTTGTGTGCCGTGGAGTTGGTTCCGACTCATAGCGACCCTACACAGGGTTTCCGAGGCTGTAAACCTTTACGGGAGCAGACTGCCTCATCTTTCTCCCGCAGAACCGCTGGTAGTTTCGAACTGCTGGCCTTGCGGCTTGCAGCCCAACTCGTAACCACTACGCTATCTGGCAATATTCTGTTGTTCTTCATCATGCTTCAATATTCAATATACATAGACCAAGAGGCAGTTGTTCAAACAAAGCAAGCGGACATTGAATTGTTTAAAATAAAGAAAGGTGCGTGCCAGAATTGTATTCTTTCACCATATTTATTCAGTCTATATGCTGAGCAAATAATCCATGAAGCTGGATTATATGAAGAAAAATCTGGCATCAGGATTGGAGGAGAAGACTCATTAACAACCTGCGATATACAGATGATATAATCTTGCTTTCTGAAATTGAAGAGGACTTAAAATGCTTATTGGTGAAGATCAAAGACCACAGCCTTTGATGTGGGTTGCACCTCAGAGTAAATAAAACAAGAATCCTTACCACTGTACCAATAAACAATATCCATATTAATGGAGAAAAAATTGAAGCTGATAAAGACTTAATTTTGCTCTGATCAACCATTAACATTCTTGGAAGAAGCAGTCAAAAAAATCAAATGACCTATTGCGTTAGGCAAATATGCTGCACAAGACATCTTTGAAGTGTTCAAAAGCAAAGATATCAGTTTGAGGACTAAGGTATACCTGACCCAAGCCATGGTATTGTCAATAACTTCATATACATACAAAAGTTGGACAGTGAATAAGGAAGACCATAGAAGAATTGATGCATTCGAGTTATGGTATTGGAGGAGAACATTAGAAGTTCCATGGACTACAAGAAGAACAAACAGATCTGTGTTGGAAGAAGTACAGCCAGAGTGCTCTTTGGAAGCCACAGTGGCCAGACTTTATCTCTCATTCTCCGGAAATATTATCAAGATGGACCAGTCCCTGGAGAACTATATCATGTTTGGTAAAGTGGAGGGTTAGATAAAAAGAGGAAGACCCCCCAACAAAATGGATTGTCACAGTGGCAACAACAATGGGTGCAGGTGTAGCAAAAATGGTGAGGTTGGTGCAGGACTGGGCAGTGATTCATTCTCTTTTGCATAGGGTCGCTATGAGTCAGTACCTACTCGATGGCACCTAACAACAACAACAACATGCAGGACTGCAAACCACTAGGTCTGCAGTTCATACCCACAAGCTGCTCTTTAGAAATCCTACACAGGTTTCCTATGCTTCTGAATTGACTCGATGGCTCTTAACAACAACAATGATGTATCTTGTAAAGTACTAATTTATAAATATTGGTTTGTTTGTTTTTTTCATTCTCATACAGCATAATGTCAAAGAAGAAAATTCCAAAGTATCAACATGACTTTCTTACTAATATAGAATGAACCTATGCCAAAGACTTTACTTAATTCAAAAATTTATTAGGGAACCAGTTAGATGGAAAAGCAGATTCTAAGAGCATTTGAGGAACTGGCAATTTACAGGAAGAAGTGGAGAAAGCTAGACTAGGTTTGCTAGATGAGATACAAAATGACTCAATGTCCTATGCTGTAATGTGCCATCTGGTTGGTTCCAACTCATAGTGACCCTATGCATAACAGCAATGTGTCAATCCATCTTACTGAGAATATTCATTTTTTCCCCCTCTGATTCTCTATTTTACCAAGTAAGATACCTGTCTCCAGGGAATAGTCTATCCTGATCGCATGTCCAATATACATGAGGCAAAGTCTTGCCATCTTCAATATGGGTTATACTTCAATATAAAGAACACAAAGGAATATCTTAAGAAGCATTCTGGCTGTACTTCTTCAAAACCAATTTGTTCATTCTTCTGGCAGTCCATAATATTCAATACTTTTTGCCAACACCATGATTCAAAAGCATCAAATTTTCTTTGGTTTTCTTTATTTCTTGTCCAACTATTGAATGTATATAAGATAATTTAGTATCATGGCTTGGGTCACCTTAGTCCTAAATGCAGCTTGGCTTTTCTTGCTTTTTGCTTTTCTAAAGAAGTCTTTTGCAGTATATTTGCCTAAGGTAATACGTTGTTTGATTTCTTTACTGCTGCTCCCATGAGTGTTGATAGTTGATCCAAGTAAAATGAAACCCTGAACTTCAATCTTTTATCCATTTATCATGATGCTTATTGGTCCAAGTGTGAAGACTTTTCTTTTGTTTACATTGAGGTGTAGTCTTTGTGCTTCATCAGTAAGTGCTTCAAGTTCACTTCACTTCCAGCCAACAAGGTTGTGTCATCTGCATATCACAGGTTGTTAATGAGTTTTCCTCCAATTCTGATGCCACATTCTTCTTGTAGCAGTCTAGTTTTTCAGATTAATTGATCAGCACAGATTGAATAAATATGGTGAAAGGTTACAACCCTGACACACACTTTTCCTGATTTTAAACCTTGCAGTATCCTCCCTTGCTCTGTTCAAACAACTGTCTCTTCGTCTGTGTAAAGGTTCCACATAAGCATAATTAAGTGTTCTGGAATTCCCTTTCTTCACAGTGTTATTCATAATTTGTTGTGATCCACACAGTTGAATATCTTTGTATAGTCAATAAGTACACATCTTTCTGGAATTCTCTGCTTTCATCCAAGATCTATTTGACATCAGCAATAATACCTACCACCCATCTGTCAGTTTATCACACTTTGTGATGTCTTCGTTGTTGAAATGATGCTGGAAATTATGCTATTAGTATTTCAAATACTAGCAGGATCACCCAGGGTGAACACGTTTCAGTGGAGCTTCTAGACTAAGCTACACACTAGGAAGAAGGAGCTGACAATCTACTTCTAAAAAAAGAGAAAAAACTAGCATGTGAAAACCCTACAGGAAATGTTTTAATGAAATCATATGTTATCTTTCACATTGACCATATCATGTACATCTCTCCCAGGCAAAAAATTTACAAGTTGACATGTAATTTCACAGTGTCTGGGCTCTAATTAATATAAATAGCAAAGCCAAATGGAATTGAATAATTCTGGGGAAGGTCTGTTTATTAATGCTTCATTATGATATTGAAAGAATGCCTTGCTTTATTATTATTTCCAAAGCTGCATTTTTTTCAAGGAAGCTTTGTTCTTCATATGAATCTTCTACATCATGATGATTTCTTTAACATCAAGACAGTCATTTCAAAGAATTCCAAAACAGAACATCTTCATGTCTTTCTAAGTTTTTTGGAATCTAGTATAGTTGCTTGTCATGTTTGAAAACAGTATATATATATATATTGAAGAATCATAAACATTGTAGGAAAATGTAAAGTTGTGTGAATATTTAAAATGTTGATGAGGCTTTCTACTCCCGTAAAGATTTACACCCTCGGAAACCCTGTACGGGGTCGCTATGGGTCGAAACCGACTCAACAGCACTTAACAACAAACAAACAACAAGTAACTATAAACTATTATTACTACTAATAATAATTTTTGTGCCCATTTCAAAGAGAGGTGACCCAATGGAATGCAGAAATCATTGGACAAT
>NW_006408820.1:965014-972470 GCF_000296735.1 Chrysochloris asiatica
CAAACTTCGTCTCTCATACTTTGGACATATTGTCAGGAGGGACTAGTCGCTGGAGAAGAAGGATACCATGTTTGGTAAGGTGGAAGGTCAGAGAAAGAGAGGAAGACCCCCAGGGAGATGGATTGGCTCAAGCATGGCAACAATTGTGAACTTGGCCCAGGACCGGGCAGTGTTTTGTTCTATAGGGTCGCTATGGGTCGGTACCGACTTGATGGCACCTACTACCAACAACAACTACTACTACTAATGCAATCTTAATTCTTACCAAAATAGCAAAAAGGGAGAAACCCCAATGCGTTGTATCTGCTCTGCCTTATTGCTATCCTATGTGTTATAGAACAGAATTGTACCATAACATATGGTTGTAATTGCTACAGGAGTAGGTCTCCAAGCCATTCTTTTACAATGTTTCTGGATGGAGTTTAAAACACCAATTTTTGGGTTAGTAGCTAAGAGCAAATTGTTTTCACCACCCAGTTACCTAAAATGGAGATGATCTTTATAAAAATAGTTTAGAGTCTAACAGATGTCCAGAAAGGAAAAAGAAAGACAGAAGACAAAACCACAAAACAAGATACAAATAACTCTAAATATATCACTTAATACACATCTGTGGAAAGACAAAGGAGAAGCTTCATATCACCAGTCAAAATAAGGACGGGGGCCAACTGTGGAGCAGAAGATCTATTGCTCAAACAGAACTTTATATCAAAGCTGAAGAAAATTTAAATAAGTCCACAAAAGCCAAAGCACCTCAATGTAAAGAAAACAAAAATCCTCCCCATTGGAGCAATAAATAACATCATGATAAATGGAGAAAATGTTAAAGTTGTCAAAGACTTTAATTTGCTTGAATCCACTATTTTTTTGTAAGTTTTTATTGTGAAGTTTATATGGAAGAATATGTTTTACATTCATCCTATCATAATTTTGTTTCATTGCAATGATTACAATCCCCTCCATGCATCATCAAATAACCAAAGGGTACACCCCACAGACCTGCCCCTGGCTTTCAGCACACAGCCCCTCTCCCTCCCTGAGTTCAGTGTCCCCAACTGCCCCATCTGTCCACATCATCCTCTCTGTCTCCATCCCTGGCATCACTGCCTCTCTGGGTAGGGTCACGCTCTCCACTCTTCTCACTTGATGGTCCCAGGGACCTCCTCTCATGGGCTGCAAAACCAATCACTCCCCTCCTTTTGTCAAAAAAACATCTACCTCTATATTTTCTACCCACACAGTTGGTCCTGATGGCAATTATTCACTATCGTACCACAAGTCTTATCCCCAGTTCCTTTCACCAGCCCGGTCCCAACAGATTGAAGTCATTTAGTGGAGATGCCACCTTCCCCCACCCTGTCTGTAACGAGGCTCCTTCTTGAAAGCTTGCAAGCCAGTCACTTCTTGCCTTTATAGACCTCCCCCCCCCCCCATTTTGGGTAACCAATGTCTAAGTTGTCCATCCCTGTCAACCCTGTATATTGAGGGGGTGGGAGTGATCCTTGCTTTAAAGATTTGTTCCCATTTTTGAGCTATTACATCCATAAATATAGGTAAAGTTCATCAAATTGTAGCAGGTTACTCTTTTTATCCCCCTCTTCTTTCTTCTTCTAGTCAAATTCTGATCATCCAGCCATCGAAGCAGATCAAATGGGTACTATCTGCAAGTATGGGTGTTCTTGTGCATCTTCCCTTACTTCATATCAGCTGGATGCTTCACTCTCCGCTCGTCCTCTGTGGCCATGTCACTGCCTCTGGGCCCAGGAGTCCCCAGGTCTTGCCATACTTCTATCAAATGTGGTCAGGCTTAGCTTGCAACTTCTTTGCTGTTTTTTCCTCTTCTTCCCCTTATTGTTGACCAATGTGGTCACCAGCCAGACCACCTAAGTGCTCTTGTATTCCCCTTGAGTCTCAGTCTTGGAAGGGAGTTGAATCCACTGTTATCACTCACATTAGCAGCAGTCAAGAGATCAAATTACTTACTGCACTAGGCAATTCTGCTGCAAAATACCCTTTAAAGTGCTCAAGAACAAAGATGTTAGTTTGAGGACTAAGGTGTGCCTAACCCAGGCCATGGTATTTTCAGTCACCTCATATACACAGGAAAGCTGAACAAAGAATAAGGAAAACCATAGAAGAATCTATGTAGTTCAAGTATTTCGTTGGCAAAGATTACTGAATATAGTATGAACTGCTAGAACAAGCACATCTATTTTGGAAGTATAGATAGAATGCTCTTTGGAAGCAAGATGGCAAGATTTTGTCTCTCTTGCTGTGGACATGTCATGCTTAGTAAAGTGTAAATCAGCAAACAAGTGGAGACTCCCAATGAGAAGGACTGACACAGTGGCAGCAACATTGGACTTAAACATAATATCAATTGTGAGGATGGTACAGGATCGGGCAGTGTTTCATTCTGTTGTGCATGGGGTCACTATGAGTCAGAACCAATTCAACAGCACCTAACAACAAAGTAACCTCTATCTAGAAAGATTGGTAAGAATTGAATGATAAAAGTAAATAAATATTATGGATTAAATTATGTTACTCAAAAACATACTTTAAATTATAACCCCTAGCACCTGTGAATATTATCAATTTGGTCATAAGGTCTTTGCTAATGCAATCAAGTTAAAATGAGGTCACTAGGGTACACCTTAATAACCTAAAAAGCTAAAATGTCACTTTGAGGAACAAGGTGGGCCTGACCCAAGCAAGCCATGGTATTTCAGTTCCTTCAAGTGCCCATGAAGCTGGACAGTAAATAAGGAAGAACTGATACCTTTGAAAGTATAGTGTTGGTGAAGAATATTGGACATACCATGGACTGCTGGAGAATGAATAAATCTGTTCTGTTGCACAAAGGTTTGCTGAGTTGAAACTAACTCAATGGTGCCTAAGAACAAAAACAGGGTGTACCCTAATCCAATCTAACTGGTGTCCTTATAAGAAGAAACATGAAGAGAGACACAGAATACCATATGACAGTTGAGATATAAAGTGAAACCCTATACAGGGTTACTATGGGTCGGAACTGACTCGAAGGTACTTAATAACAACAACATAAGTCAAAGAACGCCAAAGATTGTCGTCAACATCAGACGCTAAGAGACAGTCCTAGAACAGATTCTCCTCTAGAGCCTTCAGGAAGAGCATGGCCCTGGCTGACACCTTGATTTCAGGCTTCTAACCTCCAGGACAAGGAGCTCTGGTAGCGTAGTGGTTACGAACCGGGTTGGTAATCTCAGGGTCAGCAGTTCGGAACTACCAGCTGTTCCACAGGAGAAAGATGAGGCTTTCTGCTCCCTTCAAGATTTATAGCCTCGGAAACCCTATACAGGGTCACTCTGAGTTGGAATCGACTCCACGGCACATAACAACACAACAATGTCCAGGATAGTGAGATAATAAATTTCTATTCTTTTAAGTCACCTAGTTTGTGGTGATTTGTTAGGTAGCCCTAAGAAACCAATAAAAATATTAAGAATGAAAAATGGGACATAAATACTACTGAAGCATGGGAGAGCAGTGGGTTTTGAGTTATTCTGCTAATCACAAGGTCAGTAATTTGAATCTACCAGCCTTACAATGGGTGAAAGATGAGACTTTCTGCTCCTGTAAAGATTTACAGCCTTGGAAATTCTATACAGTGCTACTATGAGTTGGAACTGATTTGTCGGCATACAACCACCAACACAGGAAATAGTGTGGGCAACTTTCTTCCAAAAACAATAGGAAAACTAGGTAAAATAAAAACCTTCCTAGGGATAAAAACCTGAATGTGATTTCAACAAACCCAAGAACAAACAAACAAACAAAATATAAAAAAATTATAACAAAGAAGTTCCTCTTACCAAACAAGCTAAGTTCAGATGATTTTTTTTTAAAGCAGAGTCTTACTAAAGGCTCCAATTCATTTATCTTGCCACAGAATCCAGACAAGGGCTGCAGGAAGAAGAAAAAAAATGATAAACCTAACAAACTAATCATAAATATCAAATTCCTAGAGAAAACATTGTTGTTAGTATCTTAAGTCCATTCTGACTCACAGCGACCTCGCTTGTACATAGTAAACTTCTCCACAGGACTTTCACGATTGTGACCTTTTGGAAGCAGATCACCAAGTCTGTCTTCTGAGGCCCCTCTGGTGGGTTCAAATAGCTAGTTGATGAGTACTTAACCATCTGTGCTACTCAGGGACCTAAATAATACATGAAATACCTGGTGTCCCCATGAATGGAATCTACTCCCTAACAATATTTTTAAGGGTTTTCTCTTTGTTGTCCAGTTAATCCTGACTCACAGTGATCCCATGTATTACAGAAAAGGATTATTCCGTATGGTTTTATTAGCTGTCATCTTTTTGAAAGCAGATTGATAGGGCTTTCTACCATTTTGCCACTAGATGAGTTTGAACTGCCAACTTTTACATTTGCAGTTGTCTGTACCATCCAGGGATATCTGAATTACGACAGACATCAAAATTAATAGTGAATTTTCAGAAGCATAACAATGATGTTGTTAAGACAAAGACACTAATGTTCACAACTTCTATTTAACATTGTACTGAGGGTCATGGTCTGGTCAATGCAATACTACAAAGCTGTTGTTTTGTTTGTTTGTTTGTTTGTTTGTTTGTTTAAAGAAACAACAAGACAAACCCACCTAAGAAGCTGACAGGTAAGTAGTGTCCCTGTGTCCTGCCATGTTTTATTCAGCTTTCTTCCCTGGCAAATTACCATTTATTCTTCAAATACCGTGGCATACTCCACAAATTCACTGTTTCCTCCATAGTACTGGTTTCATATATACCGTGCATAAATCTATAAGCAAATGTCTCTTACAGTTTTGCAATAATTTGTTTACCTATCTTTGGACTTAACGTATCACTGGCCCAGAATGTTGTTATTGTTAGGTGCCATCAAGTAACCCTATGTACAACAGAATGAAACACTGCCCCGTCCTGTGTCAGTTTACATCTTTTCCACTGATCCTCTGCTTGACCAACCGTGATGGCCTTTTCCAGGAACTGGTCCCTCCTGATAACAAGTCCAAACTATGTAAGACCAAGTCTCCCCATCCTCCCTTCTAAGGAACATTCTGGTTATACCTCTTCCAAGACAGATTTGTTCATTTCGCTGGCCCTACCCCACTGCTACAGAGTCCATGCCAACTCACAGCAACCCTGTAGAGTGTTTTTGAGGCTGTCAATCTTTACTGGCATAGAAAGCTTCATCATTCCTCTGCTTAGCACCTGATGGGTTTGAACTACTGACCTTGTGGTTGTTGTTGTTGTTAAGTGCTGTCGAGTCGATTCCGACCCATAGCAACTCTGTATAGGGTTTCCAAGGAGCAGCTGGTGAGCTTGAACCACTGACCTTGCAGTTCAAATGGCTTTTGCAGTCTGATGCATTAGCCCACAGCACCACACCAGCAGCCCAGTATTTATTGTATAGAGCTACCAGGGCTCCTGTTCTTCTGACTTGTTGTTTTTGTTGTTGTTAAGTGCCTTTGAGTTGGTTCCAACTCATAGTGACCCTGTGTAGGGTTTCTGAGGAGTGGCAGGTGGGTTTGAACTACTGATCTTGCAGTTCAAACCAACATTGCAATAAAGTGCTTATCTTGCAGCGCCAAACCAGGACTCCAGAAAGCTTCATGTTTCTCCTGTTGACCTTTCTTAATTCCTATTAGATCTTTCTTAATTCATTGTCCAGGTTTCATACGGTCCAAAATTTCTTGTTGTTTGTGTGCCATTGAATCAGTTCTGACTCATACTGAGCCTGTATAGGGTTTCTGAGGAGCCACTGATAGGTTTGAACTGCTGACCTTATGATTAGCAATTCAGTGCTTATCCTTCAATGCCATGCCAGGACCCTATAGCACACAATTTCTGTTGTTGTTAAGTGCTGTTGAGTTGGTTCACACTCCTAGAGGCCCTATATAGATAGGGTTTCTGAGGAGCAGCTGGTGAGTTTGAAACATTGACCTTATAGTTTGAACCAATTTTGCAGTCCAGTGCATTAACCCACAACATCACACAAGGACTGCATATATCACAGAATAGGGCTGGAAAAAACCAACTTATTGAACAGAATTATTTTCTGAAGCCTATCTGTGTGTCTCTCTCACACACCTATACCCACATATTAAAGTGATTTACACAAAAGGTCACATAATGCTGAGAAGTTAACAGATTTCACATATCCACATAAAATCATCAGGGGTGTGGATTACATACGGAAATTACTGTGCCCGTATTTCTCCAACAGAAAGGATACCTCATACTTGAGTCCACTTCCTCTTTCCTCTCCCTTTAGGGACTTCCACCAGGCAACTCCCCTCTTCCCACATTTTCTGGAAAATGATGAGGCCCTGGTATAGGACATCTAGCCAGTGGTGTCATTAGCGATGTGCAGGCAGCGCCAGGTGACGTTTGGCAGGGGTGACACCAAAATGTCGATTTAATTTTTGTACAGTGTTCCAGCAGAAATTTTTGTTTTTTTATATGAAAAACTTCGTGTAGTTAGTTATAGCAACAAAAGCATTTTGCCTAAGCCCTGCTTACATGTATAAATATACCGACAAGGTTAAAATCCTATGCTAAAATACATTTTAACCTTGTAATGTGACCCAGGCCAGAACTGATCTATCTTATTACCCAGTTATAAAGACGTTACCAATCAAGTCTACATGCTCTACAAGCAGGCGCACTGTTTATGTTGCTGGCGTTTTGATAGTCACTGATTTTGTTAAAATTTTTTAGTGTTTTAGTTACATTGTGGTGGTAAGAAGAATGTGTGAGGAATCCTAGTGTGACGCTATAGGGACGCACTGGTCCACAAGGTCCGCGGTTCAAACTCACCAGCTACTACTTGGAAACGCCATACAGGGTAAGTATAAGCCAAACCCGCAACACGGCACTTAACAACAACAGTACTATGAACTAATTTTTTGACAATTAAGTGTAACTAAATGAGGAGAAAAAAGTTACTTTTGTTCAGTTACTAATAATGTAATTCAATGTAGAAAGATTTTTGCAGAACGTATTTTTGTTATTATTCATACAAAATCACAACTATTACGTGTAAGCAATTTACAAGTCTTATTTATCACACATTATTCTATGATGAGGAGTCCTGGCGCTATGGGTTAATGCGCTGTACTGCAAAGTCGCTTTGAACCGCAAGGTCGGCGGTTCAAGCTCACCAGCCGCTCCTTGGAAAAGTACAGGGTCGCTATGATTCGGAACCGATTAGACAACATTTAACAACAACAACATTCGATGATGTAAATTCATAACAACATTACTAGGGATTCTGCATAGTCTGGTATGAGAGGAGATCGGTGGGGATGGGGGGACACTATCCCTAGTGACGCCGGTGTCTGCAGTCTCCCAGCTCAAACTCCTTCCTCCTCCGGCACCGTGCGCGCACGCGCGCCCTGTCCCCGCCCCCCC
>NW_006408820.1:972570-992270 GCF_000296735.1 Chrysochloris asiatica
CCCCGCAATAGCGCGCAGCTCCAGGCTGGGCAGCCCTGCCTCCTGGCTCGCCCGACGTGCTGCCACCGTTCTGTCGCTTCCCGCGCTCCCACCGCCTTCCCGGCTGTGCGACTAGGTTCCCGCCGCCAAGGGACTCGCGCGCAGAGCCGGGCGGGGAGGGCCGAGCCGGAGGGGGCGGTGTGGGGACCGGGCTCCAGTCCCCGGCTGGGCCTCGCGGACTGTGGAGCGCTGCCCGCCATGGAGGTGGAGGAGGCGTTCCAGGCGGTGGGGGAGATGGGCATCTACCAGATGTACTTGTGCTTTTTGCTTGCCGTGCTGCTGCAGGTGAGTCCCCCATCTCTCTGCTTCCCCTCCCAGGACCGCTGACCCTTTCCCAGATCGCTGGACCCCGGATGCGGAGGCTCTGCAAACACTAGGTGTGGCGAGCCTTCCCTGTGCCGACTGCGCACGGGAAGGGCGAGGCATCTCTCTGGCCTGAGCGCAGGAATGCCAGGGTCGCCAGCGGACTGGCCAGGCTTTCTGCAGGCCCAGCCCACCCATCCTCTATCCTTGGTAAGGTCATTTGCCGGTGAAGGAAGGAGTGTTTCAAGACGGGTAATTAACCAATGAGAGCTGGTTAGTTAGGGGCATAAAACTGCATTGTTAGCTGTAATACACTGCTAACCAGTGGTACTGTCACCTTGGAATGTAGAACACAGAAGCAACCCAGATGTCCCGCCGACAAAAGGTGAATCTAGGACGTCCTCCTTCAGGCCTTCATTCACTTACCCTCTTTCCCCCAGTGTGAGGGCATTTCCTAATCCAGTACTTTCCATGCATATTTCTCTTTGGTTTAAATTTCGCAGCGTCATTCTTCCTTGGGCCAGTCAAAGTGTTAAAAACCCAATAATACCATCTATAAGGTGTGGGTTAAAAATTTTAAACGAATTCTTCCTTGTACAGAATTCTCTGAACCAACCTACTCGCACATTCCAACCTAAAAACATGGGTCTAGTTCCATATATTGAAGGTTACTCCAGAGTGCCCCTCCTGCCCTGTCTGTCCCCTTCTCTAAGTTAAATGCCAGTATTCTAATGGCATTTCATTCACATATCTTTTTTAGCAGTTTGATGGCACTTAACAACAACAGCAACTGGGTCTTATAAGCCCCATTGTGGCACTGTAGAATAAGCTCTGGACTGGTAACCACAAAGTTGTCAGTTCAAACCCACCAGTCACTCTAGGAAACCCTATATAGAATTGCTATGAGTTGCAAGTGACTTGATGGCATACAACAGCATCTCAATCCTATAGGGTCTCTGTGAATCAGAATTGACTAGGCAACAGTGTGCTTGGTTTGGGGGAATGAGCCACCTCATTCTTTCATTCAACATGTAGGTGGTGAGTGCTTCATGTTGGGCTTGGAGATGCAGTGGTAGGCACATCAAAGTTCCTGCCTTCATGAAGCTTATATTATAGTGGAGGTAGAGTGGGGTTGTTGTTGTTATGTGCTGTGGAGTTGGTTCTGACTCATAGTGACCCTGTACAGGGTTTCTTTACGGGAGCAGAAAGCCTCATCTGTCTCCCGTGGAACAGCTGGTAGTTTCGAACTGCTAACTGTGAGGTTCGCAGCCCAATTCGTAACCACTACGCTACCAGAGCTCCTTAGAGTGGGGTAGGCAGACAGTTAAACAAGTAGATACCATTAGCATGAGATGAATTGCTCTGAGAGAACTAGAGGGAGATCATGGATGCAACCACCAGCCCAGCAGTTGTTGAAACCTTGCATAAGTCAGTGTTGTAACAGGAAGATGGTGGTGGAGTTAACAGAATGATTTCTCTTTTCACTTGCATGGTTGAAATTTTAGTTAATTTCATTACCAGCCATAGGAATTGGCCAAATACAGAGGAAGAAGCAGAACAAGTTCTCAGCTCACAAATAGGAAGATTGCTGAAGTACTTTTAATCTTTCTGCTTTAGCTCTAAGTTTACTTTTCCTATGGAAAAGAATCTTCATGCTGAATTACAAAACAGTATGAGGGACTTCAAAAAGTTTGTACCATCAGTTAACATATTTTACTGCTATTCCCTTTTTGGTTTTTTTTTGGATATACACATACCACACTGAAAATATATATTCATTTAAATGTCCAAAGGGCACAGTGTGCCTGCAGGCACACTACTTTTCTCAGTCCATAGTCCTTTAGTTCTCAGTTGCTCTGTCTCTCTCCATGCCATCCCTCCACTTCAGACTAGCTAGCTGCTTCACTGATATCTCTAGCCCCCCAAGTGGCTAGGTCAGTGTCCATGGGCTTGGGAGTTCACACATCTCCCTGAACTTCAAACCAGCCACCCCTTCCCCTTTTCTGTCACCTCTCAAGGTCTTCGAGTGTCTAAGGAACATGGCCAAACTCAGCCCATGTCTTCATTGCCACCTTTCCCCCACGTCCACGTAGACAAGGGTGGTCACTAGCGAGCTTACAAGACTGCCTGTGTGTTCTCTTTGAGTTTCAGTCTTAAAAGGGGGTTTATCCTAATACACTGACTTTTCTTGCAAAGGCAAACAGCTTTTTTGATATTGTCACAGTCAAATAGTCTGCCCCCTCCTCTCCTCCCTTGTGGTCTTTCTTTTAAGAACTTTCTTCTGTTCCACTAGCAGTTCCGGGTTGGTCTGCATGTCTTTTCTGGTGGGAATGTCCCACCTCTGAGGGTTCTGGGTGGGGCTCAAGATTCCACTGAAGACCCCATATTCCACAAAGGCTTAACAATAAGCCTATTTCCCTGGGCAAATGCTAATTTTTCTTTTAGCTAATCCAATCAGTTAGAGGCTGAAGACAGGTTTGCAAGCTTTCTGTAATCATATTTCCCAATATTCCTTTCTATCCCACTTAAATGTCTGGATTGGCCAAGTAGCAGCATTGATGGACTGAAGCGTGGCAACAATAGGGAGATTGACCCAGGATCGGGCAGTGTTTCGTTCTGCTGTGCATAAGGTCACTATGAATTGGTACTGACTCAATGGCACCTAACAAGGCAGGGGAAACCAATATCCACAAAGCAGTCACGCACCTTGGCATATTTACCCTCTTTTACCCATTCAGACTATGTCTTAATCCCTATATTACAGAGCCCTGTTGTTCCAACGCTGTGTATACATCACAATCTACCTCTATCCCATTTAGCCCATGCATACCACCCTAAGTCTCCCCTGTCATCCCCATTCATTTACCCTTTCTTGTGGCACTCCCCCTTCGCTTTATTGCTCCCCCTGTCACCGAGCTGTCATGTGTTTATCCCCTAAACTGTGAGTTACTGTTCCCTCCCTCCCACCCCTGGTAACCATTAAGAATTATTCTTTTAGTGTGGAAATCTTTTCTTAAGCTGTTAATGGTTTTATACAATATTTGTCCTTTTATACCTGACTAATTTCACTCAGCATTATGTCCTTAAGGTTCATCCTTGTTATGGGGTGTTTTGCAGCTTTACCATTATTCTTTAGGGTAGCATAATATTCCATTGTGTGTATGTATCAAAAGTTTGTTTATCCATTTTTCCATTATGGGTCCTTAGGCAGTTATCATCTTTTTACTAATGTGAATAGTGCTACAATGAACATTGGTGTGCAGATATCTACTCGTGTTCTGTCTCTATTTACTGAGCTCTGGTAGCGTAGTGGTTACAAATCGGGCTGCGAACCTCAAAGTCAGCAGTTCGAAACTACCAGCCACTCTGCGGGAGAAAGATGAGGCTTTCTGCTCCCATAAAGATTGACAGCCTCGGAAACCCTGTACAGGGTCGCTATGGGTCAGAACCGTCTCTATGGCACTTAACAACAACAACAACAACAACATATACCAAGTAGAGGACTGGTAGATCATAAGGCACTTCTGGACTTCTGATGTGGTGCTGCCAGTTAATGTGGTAAACTGCAAAGTCGTTTTGGGCCATAAAGGCCGGTAGATCCAACTCACCAGCTGCTCCTCGGAAACCCTGTACAGGACACTCCTGTATAGAATCTGACTCTACGGCACTTAGCAACAACAACAACCACAGAGGTACGGTCAAGGTCCTATGACGGGTTCCAGCCTCAACAAGGAAGTGTGGGTGTCACGAAGAAGGGAGATCTGGCGGCGAAAGGGATAGAGAAAGAGAGAGACGAAATATATACAAAAAAGACAAACACATAGATATGATGCAAGCTGGCAGGTAGACAGATATGCAAACATATTGCCTAGCATTGCATGGCATGGAACTAGGTACTTCTAGTTCCATCTTTCTGAGGAAGCGCCATACCATTTTTCAGAGTGGTTAATTCCCACCAGCAATGTAGGAAGGTCCCAGTCTCCACATCTTTACCAGCATTTGTTGTCCTCTGATTTTTTGAACTTCCATTGTTACTGCTGGTGTGAGATGATATCATTGTTGTTTTGATTTGCCTCTCTTGTATAAGGAAGACCGTAGAAGAATTGATGCCTTTGAGTTATGGTGTTGGAGGAGAATATTGAAAGTGCCATGGGCTGGGAAAAGAATCAGTAGATCCGTTTTAGAAGAAGTGCAGCCAGAGTGCTCCTTCGAGGACAAGATGTCTAAACTTCGTCTCTCATACTTCGCATATATTGTCAGGAGGGACCAGTCGCTGGAGAAGGATACCATGTTTGGTAAGTGGAGGGTCAGAGAAAAAGAGGAAGACCCCCAACGAGATGGATTGGCCAAGTGGCAGCATTGATGGACTCAAGTGTGGCAACACTAGTGAGGTTGGCCCAGGATCGGGCAGTGTTTTGTTCTGCTGTGCATAAGGTTGCTATGGGTCGATACCAACTGGATGGCACCTAATAACAACAACAAAAATGGCTAATGATTGTAAACATTTCTTCATCTGTTTGTAGGCTGCCTGAATGTCTTCCTTGGTGAAATGTCTGTTCATGTCCTGTGCTCTTGTCTGATATTTCGTTGCAAACTTTTCCCCCCCAGTCTGTGTGCTCCCTTTTTACTCTTTTGGTGAAATCTTTTGATGCATATAAATTTCTAATTTTTAGTATGTCCCAGTCATCTATTTTGTACTCTGTTGTGTGTGTGTGTTTGCCATGTTTGCCTTTAAGTTTGTCCCTATTTTTTCATTGATGATCTTTATAGTTTTGGGATTTACATTTAGATCTTTAATCCATATTGAGTTAATTTATGAATATGATATATGAGATATGGGTTTTGTTTCATTCTTTTGCAAATTGATTTCCAGTTTTTCCAGCACCAGTTGAAGAGACTGTCTCTTCCCCATTTAATATATTTTGGCCCTTTGTCAAAGATCAGTTGACTGCATGTGGATGAATTTACTTCTCAGTTATAAATTCTGTTCCATTGATCTATATGTCTTTCATTGTACCAGTATCAGGCTGCTTTGATCACTGTGGCTGTGTAGCAAATTTTGAAATCAGGGTGTGAGAGACTTCCAACATTGTTCTTCTTCTTAAGCAGTTTTTCTTTTCCAATTCTCTTTCCCTTCCATATAAAGTTCACGATCATTTTTTTCCATTTCTTTAAAGAATGTTGATGGAATCTTGATTGGGATTACATTGTATCTGTAGATTGCTTTGGGTAGTATTCACATTTTCACAATGTTAAGTCTTCCTATCCATAAGCATGGAATTTTGTAAATCTCTTTTGGTTTCTTGTAGTAGTGTTTTGTAATTATCTTTGTATGGGTTTTTTGTTTCTCTGATTAGATTTATTCCTAAATATTTCATCCTTTGGGGGGCTATTGTAAATGGTGTTGTTTTCCTCATTTCCTTTTCAGAGCTGTCATTGTTAGAGTAGAAGAATCCAACTGATTTTAGTATATTGATATTGTACCCTGCCACTTTGCTGAATCTTCCAATGAATTCCAGTATTTTTTTTTTTGTTTATTTTTTTGCTGAGTCTTTGGAATTTTCCATGTATGGCATTGTATCATCTGCAAATAGAGAGTGTTTTACTTCTTTGCCAATTTGGATGCCTTTAATTTCCCTTTCTTGCCTTATTCCTCTGGCTAAGACTTCCAACACAGTATTGAATAGGAGTGGTGATAACAGACATCCTTGTCTGGTTCCTGTTCACAAAAGGAAAGCTTTCAGTTTCTCTCCATTGAGAGTGATGTTGACTGGTGGTTTTGTATATATGCTCTTAATTATGTTGAGGAATTTCACTTCAATTTCTACTTTGTTGAGTGGTTTTATGAGGAATGGTTGTGTTGTTTTTTGTCAAATGCCTTTTCTGCATCAGTCAATATAATCATGTGTAATACACACACACACACACACACATACACACACACATACATGTATACTGGATTACATTGATTGTTTTTCTAATATTGAACCATCCGTGCAGCCCTGGTATGAATCCCACCTGGTCATGATGTAGTATTTTTTTTGATACATTGTTGAATTCTATTGGTTAAGACTTTGTTCAGAATTTTAAATCTGTGTTCATGAGGGATATTGGCCTATAGTTTTCTTTTTCAGTGATGTCCTTCCCTGGGTTTGGTATGAGGATTATGCTTACTTCATAAAATGTATTAGGAATTTTTCCATTCATTTCTAAATTCTGGAATAGTTTGAGTAGAATTGGTGTCAGTTCTCTGAATGTTTGGTAAAATTCACTAGTAAAGCCATCTGGGCCTGGCCTTACTTTGGTTGGGAGTGTTTTGATGACATGGTCAATGTCTTCTTTCGTTATCCGTCTGTTCAGGTTTTCAACTTTACTCTGTATAAGTTTCAGTAAGTTGTGTTTTTCTAAAAAATGTATCCATTTCCTCTAGATTTTTAACTTTGTTGGAGTACAACTCTACATAGTATTCTGTTATCCTTTTTATTTCCAAATTGGTTCTGTTGTAACATGACCCATGTGGTTTCTTATGCATGTTATTTGTGCCTTTTTCCTCTTTTCTATTTATTGTCTATTTCTTCAATTCTATTAGTGTTTGTTTTATGTATTTTGGGTGTCTTTCAATGGGAGCATAGGTATTTATTATGGTTATGTCCTTTTGTTCCATTGGCCCTTTAATCATAAAATAATGTCCTTCTTTGACTTTTATGTTAGTCTTTGCCTTAAGGCTTATTTTATCAGAGATTAGTACTGCCACTCCTGTTCACTTTTTATTGCAATTAGCTTGGTATATTTTTTCCCATTCTTTTATTTTTAATCTGTTTTTTGCCCTTATGTGTAAGGTGTGTCTTTTGTACACAGCATATTGAAGGATCTTGTTTTCTTATCCATTCTGCTACTCTCTGCCTCTTGACTGGTGCATTTAATCCATTGACATACATTGTAATTATCAGTAGATATGGATTAAGTACTGTCATTATGCTGTTTGGTATGTTTTTTGGTGTCATGCTGCTGGTTTCTTTGTTCTGTATGTTTTCCTGTGCTGAGTTCAGTTTTTTGTGCTTTTTCTTGTCAATTTCTTCATAGTTTTAATGTTTTCATAATCTTCTTAGACTTCCTTTTTCTTGATTTGATGTGGAGATGTATTGTTTCTTTGAGGTTACCCTATATTTTGTTAAGCTTTTCGTCTTTTTATGACAGTCTGGTTTTTCTTTTAAGTTTTTTATTGTGGATTGAGTGAAAGTTTACAGGGCAGATGATCAGTTTTACATTCAACAAATCATATACTTTGTTTCATTACAATGATTATAATCCCCTCCACGTACGTATTTCTGTCTAGTCATTTCATTTTAGCTTTTTTTTTTTTCTAAACACTCAGGCATATATAATAATTTAAACCACCAAAGGGCACATTCTGCAAGCCTGCCTCCTGGCCACGAGCTCTCAGTCCTTCTCTCTCTCTCTTTTTTATTTTTTATAGGTTTTTATTGTAAGGTTTACATGGAAAACTACCAGTTTTACATTCATCCTATTGTATTTCATTTCATTGCAATGATTACAATCCCCTCCATGCATCATTAAATAACCAAAGGATACACCCCACAGGCCCACCCCCCGGCCATCAGCACACAGCCCCTCTCCTTCCCTGAGTTCAGTTTTCCCAGCCGCTCCATCTGTCCACATCTGTTTTATTCTGAGATATATCTGATCTCCTTACCACCTTGATCTCTATTACTGTACTTTTCCCTTCTTTCACTTTGCAGTTTGTCCTGATCTTAGACTGAGCTCCTAGATCCCTAATTTCATTCTTGTAGTTTTGTTCTGCTCTGGAGTCTTTCATCTCTTGACTAAATTCTGCATGGTGTTGCCACATTTGTCAATATCTGGTTGTTGTCTGCTCTTGTTGGTTCTTAGTCCAAAGAACTCCCTTTAATATGTTTTGGAGTGCTGGCTTGGTCTTTACAACATCCCTTAATTTCTGTGTATCCTGAGATGTTCTGATTTTGCCATCATATTTGATTGATAACTTTGCTGGGTATATAATTCTTGGTTGGCAGTTTATTTCTTTCACAGTTTTGTATATGTCTCCCCAATGTCTTAGCTGCATGATTTCTCCATAGAAATCATAGCTTAATCTTATTGGCTTACCTTTGTAGGTAGCACTTCTTTTTTCCTTAGCTGCTTTCAGGATTCTCTCCTTGTCTTTGATTTTGTAAAGTTTTATTATGATATGTCTTGGTGATTTTCTAACCTGCTTGGAGTTCATTCAGCTTCCTGAATGCTTATTTTCTCTTCTTTCAAGATGTTAGGGAAATTTTCTTCTAGCAGCTCTTCAACAGTATCATCTGTGGTTTTCTTTGTCTCTTCCTGCTCTGGAAGTCCAGTCAGCCTCAGGTTATTTCTCTTCATGTTGTTCCACATGAATCTTAGGCTTTCTTCAGATTTGTTCATTCTTTTTTCTGCTTGTTCTTCTATCTTAGCAATATTGAGACATTTGTCTTCAAGCTCCCTGATTCTGGCTTCCATCCCTTTAATTCTACTCCTTTGCTCTTTCAGTGTACTTTCCATTTCTGATACTTTAGTATTGATTGTTTGGATCCTTCTTTTCAAGTCTTATATTGTCTCCAATGGTATATCTATTTTGTTTGATTGTTCCTATAGCACTTTTCTGACTTCTTCCTTATTTCTCCACACCTTTCTGTGGAACATTTGGATGCACCTCTTCCCCCTCCAATGCAATTCCTATCTCTTCTTCTTGGTCATTTGTTTGAGCTACTCTGTCTTGTTTCTGCATGTGAATACAAATTTTCTGCTGCTTTTTAGGCATTGTGTATTTGAATTAATTAGATGAATGTATGTATGTTGGTATGTAGTCCTGGTGTGGCTCTGTGGGCTAATGTGCCAGACTGCAAAGTCATTTGAACTTCAAGGTCAGTGGTTCAAGCTCACCAGCTGCTCCTTGGAAACCCTATACAGGGTTGCTATGGGTCGGAATTGACTCGACAGCACTTAACAACAACAATGTTTGTATAACCTTAAGCATTCTCCAGTTGCCTCCTGTTTGGTGTGATCAGGAGGTGGGCTTCCCTGTTCACTGCTCTTACTGCTCATTTCACAGTGCTTTTAGCAGGTATTGGTTGTTGACACTGCTCTGGTGTATAGCAGCTGGTACTGGCTTTGCCCAATTGGTGGGGCTTTAGGGGATACAATTGGAGCTGGGCTGTGTGGCCACAGTTGCTGTCTCTTGTCAGGTGAGGCACAAAGAGAAGTGCTTCCACAAGTCAGAAGGAGGACCAAAAATCAAGACTAAAAATAAAAGTTGAATGTCAGAAAAACCCAGGAACACTAATATATATGAAACTTGGAAAAGGAGAAGGAAAAAAAAAAAAAGACAAATTAGGGGAAAATATGAGTAATTCACTAGCACCTCTAATGGACTCTTGCCTTCAGTGTCGACTGAGAAATTTCACAATGTTCTTGCTGTGCCACGTGATCTAATACAGGCCTTGGCCTTTTTTTTTTTTCTTTCTTTCCTCCCCTCAAGTCCATTTAGCTGTTTCTCCTAATGAGAACCAGCCCAGGGCTGGCCAGAACTGCTTTCAAAGAGACGCCTGGAGAAGTTTCTTCATGATGTCTCTTCACCCTTCAATTTTGTGCCCAGCAGCACAGATCAATGCCAATCTTTGGCGTATCTCAGAACCTTGTATATGCAGTGTAGGACCTTCACTGGGGGTATCTATTTATACAAGTCTCCCCTCTGCTCACCAGCGCTGAGATGAGTAGACTGTTATATGGTCACGTGAATGAGGGGGAAATTCCCTTCTGGAAATAGCAATTCAGTATATGTATGGGTCTTCTGGGTGGTGGTGTGAGAGGTGGGAAATGATACAGAGCTGGAACCCTGGGCTTCTTCAAGGTTACTTCAGACTCCACACTCCACAGGGTTGTCAATCACATGTCCACAAAGAGGTGTGTGCTTTAGGATCTCCTGTCTCCCCCTGATGTTATGCCTTGTGCAGAAGAGTACAAGGAATACTCCTGCCCCTCTCATTTCTGTAATTGTGGGAATGACTCTGGAGTTGACAGCAGAAAAGGAATGATCACAGCTCACACAAGAAACCCAGATGTTATCATAACACTGGTCATTTTTCACTGTTTGCCCAAATAGGTGACAAAGCGTGCTCATCATGTCTGTGATATGGTCACGTGAGTGACGAGGAAGTTCACTTCTGGAAATGTCAGTGCAGTGTATGTAAGGATCTTCTGAGTGGTGGGGTGGAAGGTGATATAGAGCTGGTCACTTCAGACTCCACATTCCACTGGATTGTGTACCTCACGTCCACACAGAACTCTGGGCTTTAGGACTTCCAGTCTCCCCCTGATGTCACTCCAGGACTGAGATGACTGAGGAGCTACTGTCACAATTACCATTGAAGTGTCCTCCATTATCTTGTAATTACTTTTCCACGAACTTTTAAAAACTCCCTTGCATTCAACCACATAATATATCCACAATACAGAGGAAATAGAATTGTAACCACAGTGTTCACGTGTAACACAGTTTGATAAAACTCTTTTCTTCTTTTAACCAGGAATTCTAGGAATGTAGCTCACTCTGAGCAATCCCACCTTTCATTCTCTACCTTCTACCTCTTATATTATTGTCTCATCAGCCTAGCCAGCTATGTGCTGGCTGAAGTTTAAGTTTATCTGGAATGCATGCAGTGTGATATTAAAACATCCAGTGTTCTGGGTTTAGGACCTGTTAAGTTTTCTTGACTTACTTTCATTTATGGTTGCCCCAGTTGGTTAGTTTGATGCCAAAGAGTCTTAAAGCCTTGCCCTTCCCATGATCATTGACTTTTCACCCATCTCTGGCTGATGTGTGATCAGCATTTGCCATAGAAGATCCAGGTCTGAGAGTGTTAGGAATGAGTGACTGTTTATCTTGTAGGTATATACTGGGGAGGTGTCCTGTAACTGTGTTTATATGAATGGAGGTGCTACACCGATCCAAGCAGAAGTGAACCATTCACAGCTGCTACATGTTTGTGAAGATTTACGCACCCCAATGAGATGCATGATCCTTGTGGTTCTAGGCTGCCCAAAACTAGCCAGGCTATGAGAGTGGAATCTCTTTAAGAACGCCACCAAGTCTGTTGTTGTAGGCAGTATGGGTTCCAAGACCTCAACTTGGGGTAGGAGTACTGGTGAGTCCCATTCAGTACACAGACTCCTGGTGTAGTGTTGTAGGTTCAGCCTTGGACTGTGAACCATAAAGTCAGCAGTTCAAACCCACCAGCTGCTCCTTGGAGATCCATACAGGGTTGCTATGGGTTGGAACCAACTCGACAGCACTTAATAGTAACAACAACAATTCAAGGAGTAATAGGCTTACATGGGAGATGCTTGATGTTTATCTTCCTTTAAAACCAAAGGAGTTGTGTATTATTGTCCAAGAGTTGTGCAGACCAAAATACATGTGGGCACTGCTAGAGAGAGGGAGCCTCTACTTGTGTGTTTATCCTTTGGAGAGATCATCATCTTTTGCTTAAAATGGTTTTACATCAAATGTCCTGTTAAAATGAAGAGCAGAAAACAGTTATATTCCATAGCCAATTCTAAAGACCGTTGTTGTTGTTATTAAGTGCTGCAAAGTCGGTTCTAACTCATAATGACCCTTTATAGTGTTTCCAAGGAGTGGTTGATCAGTTTGAGCCACTGACCTTGTGGCTCAAACCAACCTTGTGGTCAAGTGCTTACCCTACAACCACACACCTATTTTCTTTAGCCTTTGGTGCCCTCATGTAGAGCATCGAAAGTCACTGTAATATTCAGCTTTCTTTGACTTACTTTCACACTCATTGCAAACACAATCTTTGGAATCTGCTGTTACAGTCAACTTGAAGAATAGATGCAGATTTTTGTAGACTTCTGTATTCGCCCTGACAGGATGCAGAAGGCACGATAATAGTAATAGGTGGTTTCAAAGGATATAAGCAGAAAGCCAATGACAAAATCTTGCCTATAAAAAAGTTACTGCGGTAATAACAAGTCATACCCAAACCAGCAAACCAACCAAACAAAAACCAGTTTCTCTAGAGTCTCGTCCAAGTCATGGACACCCCAGGTGTGCCACGGTAGAGCTGTGCTCCTCTGGGTTTTCAGTGATTGCTTTTTCAGAAGTAGATACCCAGACCTTTCTTCTGAAGGTCCTCTGGGTGAACTCAAACCACTTACCTTGTGATTAGCAGCAGGGTATTTTACTGTTTGTGCCTCCAAAGTCCTAAACTAGCAATACCATTTATAATTTTACGGTTAGAAAACTTCATATATAAAAAGTATACGTGCCCTCCCTAGAATAAGAGTTATTTGTGGTATTTAAATATGAATAATCCTGTTTGCTTTTAGTACTGTTTCCACTTTCCAGTGGTGATTCAGAATTGTACCATCATTATTACTCGGTGTGTGTGTGTGTGATTGTTTGTTAGGCTGTCTGAAAGAGAAAGATTAAAATATACTCTTTATTATAATTCTTTGTTTTGTTAGACATAAAAACACTCCTGTGTTCTAAGCCCATCTCCTTAATTTTCTTTAAGAGTAGGTTATAGTCAATTTGTGCAAGATTTAAAAAATCCATTCATAAACAGAAGCACGTAACCGGTAACAAACATTCGTTTCACCAATAAAACTGTCTTGCCACTGTGACCTCAACTTGGTTGTTGGTGTAGTCTGGTGTTGTAGGGTACGTTCTTTCAGTGTAAACTCTTAATAACCTCAGCATTATTTTTCAGATCCTAGAGCTACCAGTGCATTCATACCATCCATGCAGTAAACATCTTTACACGGTGCTTAAGAAAGTGGAATGATTGAATAAGTACTCTGCAGAAGAAGAAGCTGTAATAGTCAGCACGTGAAAAGATGTGTAACTTCCATGGTCATGACCATCTGAGACAGGCATATTAAAATGACTATGAAATACCATTTCATACTTATTACATAAGCAAACATTAAAATGTCTAATAGTACAAGTGTAATAAAAATGAGGGAACTGTCCCATCTAGTCATCAATTTGGCACCATCTAGTACAATTAAAACCCAGCATTAGATCCTAACTCTATATTCTGGTGTGGTGCTGTGGGTTAATGTGCCAGCAGACTGCAAAGCCGTTTGCACTTCGAGGTCAACAGTTCAAGCTCACCAGCTGCTCCTTGGAAACCCTATATAGGGTTGCTATGGGTCGGAACTGACTTTTGATGGCACTTAACAACAACAACAACATACATGCTTAGTATCTCACAAATGTGCGTTAGAAGATACAAAGGAATTTCAAAAACTTTGTGGAAACTGAGAGAAAATCGAATTTTCCATGAACTTTTTGAGTCCCCCTCGTAAGTGGTGGCAGTGGTCGTTCTAGGTGACTTGTAGCCACTAAAGCACTGCCCCATCCTGAGCTGTCCTCATAATTGTTGTTAGGTTTGAGCCCATTGTTGCTCAGTGTGTCAGTTCATCTCTTTTTCGTTGTCCCTTTGCTTTACTAAGCTTAATGTCTTTTTCCAGGGACTCTTGACAACGTGTCCAAATTATGAGAGATGAAATCATGCTTCCAAAGAGCATTCTGCATGTACTTCTTCTAAGACAGACTTTTTTGTTAGTTGATGGTACACTCAATAATAAAATTCAAATGCTTATATTAGCTTCTTCTCTGGTTTTCTTAATTGATTGTCCAACTTTCACATGCATATGTTGTTGTTGTGAAGTGCTGTCAGTTCGGTTCTGACTCATAGCAGCCCTGTGTAGGGCTTCCAAGGAGCGGCTGGTGGGTTTGAACCACAGACCTTGTGGTTCAAACGGACCTTGCAGTCTAGTACTTTATCTCACAGCGCCACACCAGTCTATTGAAGATACGATAGCTTAGGTCAGGTGCACCTTGATTCTCAAACTGACTTTTTTGCCCTTTAACATTTTAAAGAGGTCTTATGCAGCATATTTGCTTAATGCAGTATGTCATTTGATTTCTTGCGTGCTGCTTAATTGAGTGTCCCAACCAAAATGAAGTCTTTGACAACTTCAATCTCTTCTCCATTTACTATGATGTTATTTATTGGTCTAGTTACGAGGATTTTTGTTTTCTTTACACTGAGGTACAGTCCATGCCAAAGGTATAGTCTTTGATGTTTATCAGTAAGTATTTTAAGTCCTCTTGGCTTCCCACAAACAAGATTCCCTTATAAGTAGAGGTATGGAGTTGTAATACCAACATTATAAACCGTCAAAAGACATACCAGGCTCCCTTATAGGGTATTGTATTCTAATACCAACATTAGAAACCATCTAAATCATTCTCATCAAGGGAACAGCTAATTAAATTGTGGTATGAATTAAATTCAAGAGTATAAAACAGTTACAATGAACCAATTATAGATCATAGACCTTTACATGGATAAATCTCTAAAATCAATGTTAAGTGAAAAAAAAATCAGAGTGATACATACAAGGTGATACATACATGTAAGACAAAATTTAAAAACCACATGAAACAATATGTATTTTGGGTATGAAGTATAGGAACAATGTAGTAAAAACACAAACACTTGCAAGTAATTGATCCATAGCTGCTATATAACATTGGTTGCTTTTTTGGGAAGGAAGAACAGGATAGGCCTGAGGAGAATACAAAGGGGATTCCATTTGTATTTGTAACATTGTATTGAGTTGGTTCTGAAACATTGTGACCCTGTCTAGGGTTTTTGAGGCTGTAAATCTTTGAAGGAGCAGAAAGCCTCATCTTCCTCCCCTATAGTGGCTGGTGGGCTCAAACCGCTGACCTTGTGCTTCTCAGTCTAGTGCTTATCATACTCTAGATAATACTCATCAAAAAAGAAAAAACTAGAAAATGCAAAAAAGAAAGAAGAAGAAAGTCAGGAGAGTGTCTACTACCATACAGAGAGAAAACATAGTCATATTTTGGTGTATAACCTTCCAGACTTTTCATGTTGCAAATATGTACCTTTGTATTTTTGAGTGTAACTGACTGTTATAACTTAATTTTGTCTTTCAACTATATTGTGAATGCCTTGCTGTTCTCTTAAGTGAATGAATAACTACACGCTTTCAGTGACTATAATAAGTATTCTACTGTGTGACTAGATCATCACTTGCTTTAATGCAGTTCTTTTGTAGGTTATTTCTCCTTTTTTTCCATTCTAAAATAACAATTGTGAGGATGGTGCAAAACGGGACAGTATTTCCTTCTGTTGTGCATGGTCGCTCTGAGTTGGAGCTGACTCATCAGTACCTAACAACGATAAAACCTATGTTGATGGGGCAATTCTTTTGCTCTGGTCTTCATTTCTCCCTGGTTGATTGCCACTTTTCTCAAGCTCAAACATCTCCTGATTCCATTCCTCTCATTTCCTCCAGCTGCTCGTTGTCCCAGTGTTGTGGATAGAATCATGTATATGCATATGCACTCAGCATTGGTGGCACAATTTGCAAGGAATTAACTAAATATATGGTAGACTTTTATGTACACAGAGGTAGGTTGGCTTCCTTTGGATATAGAAATAAATGACAGGGCTTGTGAGGTGCTAGAGCACCTGCTGCAGCCTTCCAAACATGGAAAACTCAAAAGGTTACTCCTTTACTTTTGCCCCCCCAGACCTTACCCACTGCAAAAACATCCTAGCCAACAGTTGGTATCATAACACTGTGTTTATTTTTATAGGTCATCTAGCAAGTAGTATCTTCATTGGTATAAAATCCTTTTCTCTATAAATTTACTTCAGCTAAGACATTTTGGATTAATTTAACTGAAGAGTTCATGAAGCAGCAGACAGAAAATGAATATGTGACAGTCAGGAAAGGGCTGTTCAGATGACTCAAGAAAGCAGAGCTAGAACTCTAAAAATAGGTTCTCTACTTGTCTCATTTGGCTTGGGCTGTTTCTTTTGCCTAAAAATTACTTCCCCTGGTGTTTTTTTTTTTTCATTAATCCTCTAAGCAGTCTTTCACTACTTTACTCAAGTATTACCTTCTACACAACTTGGTCAAAGTTCTTATAGTTATAATTCACATCGGCTTTCTTTGTACTTCCACAAACTTAATTTCTGCAGTGGCTGATAAAGTATTTGCTACACTCAGCCTTGTATTCATAACTTTTTATATAGATATATTTGTTGTCCTCACTGTTACTTACCTATCTCTGTATTCACCGGAGGTTATAATACAATATGTTATAAAGTGTTAGTCTTCACTAAAACTTTTCAAAAATTAAAAGGAGTTAAAATCACAAAAGGAAGTCTGGTTGGATGCTGGGATTCCTATTTTGTGAGACAAGAGACGAAAGGAAACAGCAACAGAAAAGACAGGGCAGTAATTTGTCCAAAGTCTTAATTGGTAGTTGGAATAAAGAATAAGTTCCAGAATTACTTTAAATTTATTGAAGATTATTATTTTTGTAACACCAATTTGCAAGGAATTAACTAAATATATGGTAGACTTTTATGTACACAGAGGTAGGTTGGGTTCCTTTGGATATAGAAATATAGGATAAAGTTTCTTTCTTCCAGGAAATGATACATAGTTAGAAAATTAGAATGCAATTATATCTACACAATTAACTAATAGTACAAAGCAGTATTTCCCCAATTAGTAATAAAGCCAATGAATACTTTGGAAATTCAGGAAAGGGAGAGATCCATTTTGTGTAGAGCTGTTGTTTAACTGTTGATTAAGAGGGGGACTTAAGGTAAGATGGTGGACTAGGCAGACACATTACATGAAGTAGCGTAGTGGTTATGAATCGGCCTGCAAACTGCAAGGGCAGCAGTTCGAAACTACCAGCTGTTCTGCAGGAGAAAGATGAGGCTTTTTGCTCCCATAAAGATTTACAGCCTCAGAAACCCTGTACAGGGTCACTATGAATTGGAACTGACTTCACGGCACATAACCATCACCATCTACTACAAAGATAAACGAGAGACTAAAAAAAACAGACTCAGGGAAAAATCCTGGAACCCAGAACTTCAGAGGAAAGGTTAGAAAGTGGATTGAATGTTTGCTGGGAGGAGAAACAGAGTAAGGATGGCAAGAGAGGGAGACAGAGTGTCTTGATGAATGGTTGACAAGACAAGTTGTGACCATCTTGTGAGCAACTTTGCCAATAGAAAGTAGCCTGACAGAGCAGATTCACACAGGTGACAGGAAAGGTGTGATTACAAGTGTGGCCAGCTCCCATCCTCATCCATCCCCAGTGCAGACTCTACTCTCCAGGAGTTCAGAGTCACTTGGTTGGGAGTTATACCAGTTTCAGTTGGGGGCCAGTTGTTTCTCTTTGGTACCTGGATTCAACGGACCTCAGTTTTATATCTACAGAACCCACAGAGTTACCAGACTAGTATTTAACCAGTCACCCTGCCCCTAGCTGCCCTGTGGTCCTAACAGGCACTGAAACCAGCTCCACCTAGGGCCTCCAGGAACTACTTCTTGATTGAGTGTCCTAACACTGATGACACTAGGCCTATAGGAACTCCATCGAGGGTCAGGAACTCAGCTGTCCATCCCTCTCACACCCACCTCATGAGCTCTGTGGCTTTGCAGGGGCCTCCCAGAGTTTTCCCCTCTCCAGGTCCAAAAGCTACACTGTTGTTTTTGTTTTTGTTTGGGGGTTTGTTTTCTTCCTTTTTCTGTTTCATTGTTTTTGTTTATTCGTTTTCCTCCTCCTTCTCTTTCCATTTCCTTGAATTTTATCCTCTTTAGCTCTGTTTTATTTTTCCTTCTTTGCTTTTGTTTCTCATGTCCTCTCTTCTTTATTTCCCACCTTTGACCTTTCTTTACGACTCTCTAACTCTCTACTCTCTCTCTCCTTTTATCTTCCCTCTCTCTGGTTTTTCTACTTTTATTTTATTTTTTTATTCCTTCCTTTTATTTTCTCTCTTATTTTTCTCTTCTGTAGTTCCATTTCCCTGACCCTCTTTTATCTTTATACTTATTATATTCTTTTGTTCTAGTCACTGCCTGTTTCTATTTCTTTTTTCTCTTTTCATTGTTGGTCCTTGTTAGTTTATTTTATTTTGTATGTGTATGTGTGTGTATGCGTGTGTGGTGGTGGTGGTTGTCTTTTTCACCCAGCAGGAGACAGCATCCTTTTTCCATGTATCCTAGCTACAGCCATACCCTCTGCATCTCCGCCTACTAGATCAGAGTTAATACCAGCTCCTATACAAGTCAAACCCCCACTAAACTGAGGTGCATGAACAGCGGATAAGAATGATGTGCACACTTCCATTCTCTGCCTGGTGTGGTACTGTAGGATAAGTGCTAGACTGCAGGGTTGGTTTGAGCTGCAAGGTTGGTGGCTCATACTCACCAGCCATTCCTTGGAAACCCTATAATGGGTCACTATGAGTTGGAACTGACTCAGCGGCACTTAGCAACAACAACAACAACCCTCACCCACAGGGCACAGTTGGTGAAAGCCTTAGAGCATATCAACATATAATAATCTTTTAAATACATATATAGCAACCCCACAATGCTCTGGAGACAACGGATAATTTTAGCTCACACAAAGAATCAAGCAAAAGGCTCAAATAAATGATCAAGATGCAAAGCCAGATCTGAGGAAGAAAAGGTAATGGAAGTAACTGAAAAAGAATTCAAAAGAATGATAGGTACCTTCAAAAGATTGACAGAAAGAACGAGGAAAGCAAGGAGAGCACAGAAGAAACTTTAGAAGAATTCAGGAAACACTACAAGAATAAATAGACAAAATAAAATGCAAATTTCAAAATGATACAAAACCTGCAATTAGAAAACCAGATGATTAGTACTAAGATTACAGAAATGGGCAATACATTGAAAGGGCAAAAGAGTAGATTTGAAGCAATTGAAGCCCAAATTAATGACTGAAGATAAATCTCACAAAATGAGTTTGCTAGAAAAATAATCAAAAATCCCCAAAGAAATCCTGAGTTCCATGAAGAGGAACACTTTAAGGGTAATCAGGATTCCAGAACAGGAACAGACAATAAAACACAGAGAAAATTGTCAAACAGTTGTTGGAAGAAAACTTAGTTAACATCATAAAAGATGCACAAATAAGCATACAAGAAGCTGAATGAACCCCAAAGAGAATAGATCCCCAAAGAAAATCACCAAGGCATATCATAATCAAACTTTCCAAAATCTAAGACAGTCAAATAATCCTGAGAGCAGCTCAGGAAATAAGAACATTACCTACAAAGGAGAACCAATAAGACTAAGCTCTGATTTCTCAGCAGAAACCATGCAGGCAAGAAGGCAGTAGGATGGCATATACAAAACTCTGAAAGGAAAAAACTTGCCAGCCAAGAATCATA
>NW_006408820.1:993162-997350 GCF_000296735.1 Chrysochloris asiatica
GGACTTGAACTAAACTTTGAGGCTCAGATTTAATGAAAAAGGGAAGATTACTTCAGGTGTTGCTGTTGTTGTTGTTAGGTGGTGGTGGTTGTTAAATGCCATCGAGTTGGTTCTGACTCAGAGCGACTCTGTATAGGGTTTTCTGAGAAACAGCTGGTAGGTTTGAGCTGCCGACCTTGTGGTTTGCAGTCCAGTGCTGATTCTACAGCATCACACCAGAAGTCCCATTTCAGGTGGAGAAACATAACATTGGAAAAAAGTGTAGAAGAGGGAATTGTTATCAAAGCCTGAACCAGCTACCTCAGTGGGGACTGTCTTAAAAATTCAGAATCCCAGGTCTCTTTGTAGTTTTGGGGAATCAGACTCTGTACTTTACAGTTTGGGAAACAAACACTGTATACTATTTGCATAGTGCTGTATAATATTTGCAACATATTGTTGGCTATAAAAGCCAAGTTGACTGTCAGTAACTGCTCTGTGAGCTAGATAAGTTAAGGTATATTTTATATGTCCAGACTTTCTGAGAGAAAACGTGGAGGCTTTGATTTTGCCCAATGTTAGCTAGTGTTGAAGTTCAGACTCTGGTGTACAAATCCCATATTCTTGTCACCATATAAGTTGCCTCCTTAACAAATGAGTAAGTCATAGTTAGGGAAATGAATAGGCTAGTATAGAGAGTTTGAGTTGCAAATTAGTTAGTAATTGGACTATACGGTGGAGGAGCTGGAATACTAGGGAAATTTGCAATTTATCCATTAATAGGTTTTGATCCAAAAACCCTCACAAGGAGCATCTCATGAAGACTAATCTTGTGACATTGTGTGGATGGACTGGAATGGGCTAGAAAATGGTCTTAGAGACATCACTTAGGGTGGATGAGTGTGTCCCAAATTTTAAACACAAAAATTGGTAGCATTCGTAAGTTACCCTACAAATAACCCATGAAATACACACTGTGTGCTGAGCGCTAGGCATATACTCCTTGCCTTCATGATTATGACCTTGCCCGTGTAGTACTTTGGACTGAGGCAACTGCATAAACTAAACTGTAGGGTAAGCGCTTGACTGCTAATCACAGTGTCTGTGGTTTAAACCCACCAGCTGCTCCTTGGAAACCCTATGAGTCGGAATGGTCTCGACTGCACTTAACAACAACTTACAACAACTAACACATAAAAGACACAGAGCAATGGCAGTGATAACTTTCTCCTCTGAAAAAAGCGCTGGCCCCAAAGTTAGGTGGATTCCATTCTCATCCTGGTTTTGCTGTTAATGCTATAAGTGGTGGTGGTGGTTGTGTGCCATCGGTGTCTACACATAATAACCCTGTATAGGGTTTTCAAGACTGTAATTTTCTCCAGAAGCAGAAAGCGTCATCTTTCTCTCTCAAATGATGTGCGTAAGCTTGCACCATTCACTTAATTGCTGTGTGTCTCATTTTTCCTGTGTACAAGGTAAACATGCTTTCCATGACTTCACAGCCGAGATATTGTGATGAGATAATTTGTGGAAGACTTTCTTGGTTTACTGAAAGGTATTATAAAAGCGCATAATGGTGTCAATATAAAATTGCCTTTAAAACATCCACTTTCGGAAATTTCGTATTTTAACCCTCTAGTGCATTTTAGTCATTTTTCTAATCATAATTATATTGAAAGGGAAAGAAAAAACTCCAGCCATCTGTGGTACTTGTTCTCTTTCCCTGGGGGTAGAGCGAGAGAAGATAATGATTTAGATGAAATGCTGTTAGCCCTACTCCAGAGAACGGATAGTGGTTTCTTACTGTGGCTTTAAGGCCCATCTGCTGATGGGTGTGATTTTATTAGATAAAATTACGAGGATGAGTGTGTGCATGGTAGTTGTAGAGTAATAGTAGAAAGAAGAATGAAGGATATTTGTGTCCCCCCAGGGGAAGGAGGGAGGATGCATGCTATGTGAAGTTGTCACAAAATGGTAAATAGAGGAAAAACATTCCAGTATTTCTTATATAGGTGGCAACCATCTTTGATTTCATATGACCACATGGTTGAGTACCATTGAGTCAGTTCCGACTCATGGCTACCCCATGTGATAGAGTAGAACTGCCCCATAAGTTTTTCTTGGGTACAATCTTTTTGGTTTATTTTTGACTGTACTCTTCATGGAATTACCAGGTGTTTCTCCTGCAGAGCTGCTAGGTGGGTTTGAACCAGCAACCTTTTGGTTAGCAGCTCAGTGCTTAACTGTTTGTGTGCCACCAGTGCTCTTTTCATATGACCATGTGATCTATATAAATGTGGCTGTAGTTAAACAGTGTTAAACATTAGTCCCTATGTAGAGTTTAGACACAGCCTCTCATCCCTAATCTCTTACCGTGGGTGAAGTTCCTCTCCATCGAATGGTATGAATGCCCCTTTCATAGCATTTATGTGTAGCGCTTCAGGATAATGTACTGGACCACAAGGTCATCGGTAGTTCAAACCCACCGGCTGCTCCTCAGAAACCTTATACAGGGTCACTATGAGTCAGAGCCGACTCAATGGCACTTAACAACAACAACAATAACACCTAAGGGAAACACGGTGACTCCATACCATAAGCACTGGACTTCGACACGCAGGGTCCATGATTCTATCCCACCAGCCACTCTGCAGGAGAAAGATGAGGTTTTCTGCTCCTGTGAAAATTTAAAGACTCAGAAACCCTATACAGGGTTGCTATGAGTAGGAATTGACTTGATGACATTTAACAAAAACAACAACATAACTGCCTGCCTGCTTTGTCTCTCTTCCTGGCTAGTAAAGCTGATCGTGACTGACCATGGCTGTCAGAGAAGACATAAAAGCCTCACTGTTTGAGTGAGCTGTGTGTTTCTGACCCCTCTGGAGGCATTAAGTTGTGACCCATTTGTTAGAGATGCTCATTCAGTTGAAAACCTTGAGTGTGTGTGTATCTGTGGAATGGGTAAGGGAGGCGTGAAAGGCAGACTAGGTAGAAATGAGTGCACCGTACTAGTTTACTAGGTTGTACCATTCCCCACTGTATAAATATATATGAAGAAGCTTCAAGAATTCATGGAAAAAGTCCATCATCTTTTTTTTTTTTTAATTTTTTAAATTGTGAATTGAGTGAAGAATTACAGAGCAGATCTGCAATTTTACGTTCTGCTGAATCATAGACTTTGCTGTATCTCAATGATTGCAGTCCCATCCTATCTATGTAACTACACTTATCCTGTTTCTTCTCTGGTTCTTATAGTTACATTCCACCCACCTTCCCATCCCTTCTCAACTTTGTCCTTAGGTAAATGTTGCCGTTTTGGTCTTGAATGATTGGCCATTCCATAGTGAGCATACCTTACTAGTATTGTTGTTCCGCCTATGGGTCTATCTATTATTGCCTGATGGAAAATTGGGCAGTGAGGGTAAGTTTTATTCCAGACTTGAAGGGTGGTCAGGGCCATAGTCTTGGGCTTCTTCAAATATGACTATTATTTCTTCAGGATGTATACCAAGTAGAGGGACTGCAGGATCTTAAGGTAGCCTGCCAGACCTACTTGTCTTGTCTTCCAGACCCACCTATCTTAGTTCATCTAATCCTGCCTTGGGACTGATCTACCTCTACAACTGTGAGCCATGTTGCAGATGTTGGGTTATGGTACTGCTTTTGGATGTGTACATTAATTTCTATAAATTGCCTTGTAAGCATTGCTTTTGTTGTGGCCCGAAGGTTTGGATATGTTGTGTTTTTGTTTGATTCATGGAATTTTTTAAATTTCTTTTTTTTAAATTTGTTCTTTTACCCCAATAGCTTTTAAACATAGTGTTTACTCAGTTTCCATGTATTTGACTTTTTTCTTTGACTTTTCTACTGTTGATTTGTTAATTTATAATGTTATGATCTGAGGAGATGACTTGCAGTATTTTGATGTTCATAAATTTGTTGAGATTTGCTTTATGGCCTAATATATGTTGTATACTGGAAAATGTTCCATGTGCATTGTGCTGTTTTGGGGTTGGATGTTCAGTATATGTCTGTGTTGTCAAGTTGGTTGATTGTGCTGTTTAGTTCTGTGCCTTTTTTTCTTTCTAGTTGTTCTGTCCTTTATAGAAAGTGGTATATTAAAATTACTATTAAAACAACAGTGGCTAATGATCATGAGTCTGTTTCCTTTTTCAATCTATTAGAGTTTGCTTCATGAATTTTGAG
>NW_006408820.1:997630-1006098 GCF_000296735.1 Chrysochloris asiatica
TTCAAACTGACTTTGCAGTCCAGTGCATTAACCCACAGTGCCACTCCAGGATTGCCATTAGCTTGATAGAATTTTTCTACCCTTTGATTTTTAGTCTGTTTATGTGTTTAAGCTGTGCCTCTTGGAGACAGCACATTGAAAGATCCTGTTTTCTTATCCATCTACTATTCTCTGTCTCTTGACTGTTCTATTTAATCAATTTACATTCAGTGCAATTACCGATAAGCCTATATTGACTGGTGTCCTTTTGCTGTGGGTTTTTTTGTTTTGTTTTGTTTTTGTTTTGTGGTGGTGCTAGTTTCTTTATTCCATGTAATTTACTGTGCTGAGTTCGTTTTGTTTGTGGGTTTTCCTGTCATCATATCCGTGGTTGCTGTGTTAATGTTTACTAATAAGCCTTTTTGGTTTTCCTCTTTTTTATTTTGAGGTGAAGGTGTGGTGCTGTGGGATATAGCACTGGTCAATTGGAACCATAATGTCAGCAGTTCAAACTCACTAGCCACTCTTTGGAAATGCCTATGCAGGGTCACAGTGAGTCAGAACCAACTTGATGTCACTCACCACCAACAACACCCTGTAATTTATTATTTTCCCATTTAAAATGCTTTATCTTGATATCTACTTGACTTCCTCATCATCTGTTAATTCTGTAACTACACTATTGCTTCTTTTTGCTTTGCAGTTGTCTTTATTATAAATCGAAATCTTGGTTCCCTGTTTTCAGTCTTGTAGGTTTGTTTTACTTTAAATACTTCTATATACGTAGGTTGAATTCTGGGTGGTGTTGTCATATATGTTAAGCTCAGGTTTTCCTTTGCTATTATTGGTTCTCAATCCAAATAACTGTCTTTAGATATTTTTGTTAATTTCTGTTTATCTGGAAATGGCCTAATTTTGCCTTGCCTTCATATTTGAGGGACAGCTTTGCTGGGTATATGATTCTTGTTTGGCAATTTATTTCTTTCAGAGTTTTATATGTGTCATCCCATTGCCTTCTTGCCGGAATGGTTTCTGCTGAGAAGTTAGTCTTATTGGTTCTCTTTTGTAGTTAACTTCTTATTTTTCCCAAGTTGCTCTTTGGTTTCTTGGTTTTTTTCTTGGATTCTTCTGTTGTATTTGGTTTTGAAAAGTATTTATGATATATCTTGGTGATATTCTTTTGGAGTCAATCCTGTTTGGAATTGGTCCAGCTTCTTTCTTGAATGCTTGTTTAACTCCAGGCCTTTGTACATTTCATTATAATGCTTTACTTTGTATTTTCAAGCCACCCTTTGAAATCATCTGTTGAATTATTTTACTTCATTATGTCTTCCATTTGTTTTAGCTACACTACATTCAAGAGCAACGTTCAGAGCCACTCCTGACATTTACTTTGGTCATTTCTTTCTTTCCTGTCTTCCAAATTACCTTTAGTTTTCTTCATGTATGATGTCCTGATTTCATCCCAAAACTTGTCTAGTAGTGTTCAGTCATTAGTGCATCAAATCTATTCTTGAGATGGTCTCAAAATTCAGGTGGAATATACCCACTGACCTACTTTGCCTGTCATGGACTTGTTTCCGTTGTCTTCAGCTTCAGTTTGAATTTGCATATGAGCAAGCGATGGTCTGTTCCATTTTTATGACTCCATCCTTATTCTGTCTGATGATATTGAGCTTTTCCAGCCTCTCTTTTCATAGATACAGTTTGATTCCTATTTATTACATCTGGCTAGCTCTGCATTTACAGTCACCGTTTATGTTGTTGAAAAATAGTATCTTCAATGATTAAGTTACTGCAAAATTCTTCATGCCATATCTGGCATCACCCAGATCCTATTCAAGGCTGTAATCTGTAGCCCAGGTACTGAGTCTTCTTTGTTTTCAACTTTCATGTTCCAATTGCTAGTAATGATCACTGCATCTTGATTGCATATTTGATCAATTTCAGACTGCAAAAGTTGGTAACAGTCTTCAGCTTCATCTTTGGCATTAGTGGTTGGTGTGTACATTTGTATAATAGTCATCTTCACTGGTGTTCCATGTAAGTGTATAGATATTATCCCATCACTGACAGCCTTGTACTTTTGGATAGATTCAGAATGTTATTTTAGACAACACTGTGATATTGTTACTCTTCAATTTGTCATTCCAGGCATAGTAGACCATGTAATTGTCTAATTTTAAATGGCAAATACCAGTTCATTTCAGCTCACTAATGCCTAGGATATCAATCTTCAGGCATTCCATTTCATTTTTGACAACTTCCAATTCTTCTTGATTTATACTTTGTACATTCCGTGTTCTACTTGTAACAGATGTTTGCACCTGTTCTCATTGGGAACACCTCAGCAAATGAAGGTCCTAAAAGATTTACTCAATTCATGTCATTAAAGTCTACTCTACTTTGAGGAAGCAACTCTTCCTCAGTCTATAAGACTTCACAGGACATTTTTTTTCAGAAGTAATTTGCCTGGTCCTTCTTCTCAGTCTGCCTCAGATTAGTTTAGAAGGTTCCTATGCTGAAACCTATCCACCATGGGTGACCCTGTTGGTATTTGACAGAACGTCTGGCATCACAACATCATGCCAACCACTGCTGCATGCCAAACTGACAGATGAATGGTGGTTTGTAATTATAGTTACTGCTAGTGGTGTTCTTATAATTATTAATGTTTTCATTTTTATAAGCTGATTGTCCCTGCTCCAAAACTTTATTAATAGTATACAAATAAGGGCCAGGAAGCAGTATTAATCTGGGAACATGTTTTCCTCTGCCTTTTATGACAAATGACCCACACATATGGACAACTTTGTACATCCCTTGTTGTTGTTGTTAGGTGCCATCGAGTCAATACCAACTCATAGCGACCTTATGCAGAGCAGACCGAAACACTCCCCAATCCTGGACCAATCTCACTACTGTTGTCACGCTTGCGTCCATCGATGCTGCCACTTGTCCAATCCATCTTGTTGGGGGTCTTCCTCTTTTTCTCTGACCCTCCACCTTACCAAACATGATATCCTTCTCCAGCGACTGGTCCCTCCTAACAATATGTCCGATGTCTGAGAGATGAAATTTGGCAATCCTGGCCTCCAAGGAGCGTTCTGGCTGCACTTCTTCCAACACAGATCTGTTGGTTCTTTTGTCAGCCCATGGCACTTTCACTATTCTCCTCCAACACCATAACTCAAAGGCATCAATTCTTCTACAGTCTTCCTTATTCACTGTCCAGCTTTTGCATGCATATGAGGTTACTGAAAATACCATGTCTTGGGTCAGGCACACCTTCGTCGTCAAGCTGACGTATTTGCTCTTCAACACTTTAAAAAGGTCTTGTGCAGCAGATTTGCCTAATGCAATATGTTGTTTGATTTCTTGACTGCTGCTTCCATGAGTGTTGATAGTTGATCCAAGAAGAATGAAGTCCTTGGCAACTTCAATCTTTTCTCATGAGGAATCTGTACCTGGATCAAGAGGTAGTTATTCCCGCAGAATATGGGAACACTGAATCGTTTAAAATAAAGAAAGGTGTGCGACAAGGTTGTATTCTTTCACTATACTTATTCAACCTGTATGCTGAGCAACTAATCTAAGAAGCTAGGTTATATGAAGAAAAATGTGGCATCAGGATTAGAGGAATACTCATTAACAACCTGCGATATGCAGATGATACAACCTTGCTTGCTGAAAGTGAAGAGGACTTAAAAAACATTTACTGATGAAGATCAAAGAGCACAGACTTCGATATGGATTACATCTCAATGTAAAGAAAACAAAATTCTTCACCACTGTACATCTCTAGAAAGGCCCAACGTTATGGGAATCAGAATAGATTGAGGATGTCATAGATCCTTTCAGTGACAACATCTTGGATTTTACATTAGTGTCACTTATGACAGATATAACTCTATGACTTCTTTTCTCTTTCCTTGATGGGAATGTTGTCATCTACTTGTGATAAGTCTCGATGAATCTAAGTAGAGTCAACAGCTGTGGGTTTGTGTGTTTTGTTGTGTTATTTGACTCTTTAGCTTATGCACTCAATAGCTGAATATGCCCCTACATTATGGCGTAGCAGGAGGTCTCTAGCTGGGAGTCTGCTGTGACTGGAGGGACAAGCTGGCCAGCTCCTCCACTTTCCTGTGTCTTAGTCACCTCATTCACACTGTGGGGGTTTTGTATGCTGCAGAGTAATCATATACTGTATTTTTATACTCTATTTAAAGGTATTTTAAAACAGTAAGATATCAGTTAAGTCCCGTTGACATTCTGAACTTCTGGTATAGCGCTGTAGGATCAGCACTGGACTGTGCACCACAGGGTCAGCAGTTCAAACCCACTAGCTGCTCCTAAGAAACTTTATATATACAGGGTCGCTATGAGTTGGTAGCAACTCGATGACACTTAACAACAACAACAGCATTGGCACTCTGGGTTAACCATTGTGTTGCACTGCAAGTTTGGTGGTTCAAATCTTTCAGCTGCTCTGTGGGAGAAAGATGATGTTGTCTGTTCCTTTAAAGATTTACAGTCTTAGAAACCTCTTTATAAGGTCACTATGAGTCGGAACTGACTCAATATCAGTGGACTTAAGATCTTTGCTAATAGTGATGTTATTAAGTGCCATTGAGTCAATTCTGACTCAAAGCAACCCTGTATAGGATTTCTGGTGAATTTGAAGTGATTGTGTCTTAAAATATGAGTCTTACTATGGAGCAAGCTAATTCTGTCTTTTCCTAATAAATTTGTGCTTGAAATAATCATCCAACAATGAGAGCTAATATAAATATCAATTCATAGCATTAACAGACAACATAGGGCTTGACAGCTTTTAAACTATATTGTGAATAGCTATAAAGCCTAGAACAATCAGTGACAAATGGTACATGTGTTCAATAAATATTTCTTGAATGAATGAGTGAAATAGTGTTTCTTTGGGATTGGGCAACTATGGTTAAATTAAATAATGAATAACCACAGATAAATGTTATAGAGTATCAATTCCTGGGATTTTGCTTTTCTTGAAATTTTATTATGAGTTATATGGTATATTTTAAAATAGTACCTATTATTGTTAGGTGTTGTCATAGTAACCCTGTATAGGGTTTCCAAGGCTGTAAATGTTTGCATGAGCAAAAAGCCTCATCTTTTACCGTGGACCTGCTGATGGGTTTAACTATACAGCCTATGGCTAGCAGTCAAATGCTTATCCTACAGAGCCACCAGTACTCCAAAATAATAGTACCTAGTCAAGTCAATACTATGCTTACCAGTTTTAAGAAGGCATTCTATTTTTATGTACATGTGAGTGACCATTTATGCTGTTTTCTGAGATAACTGTATCACAAAAAAAAGTTGTTGTTTAGATCGTGAATTCTAGGCGGAGTTGCTTCTGGCCCCCTGGTGAGTATGCACCTGAACTGAAGGCATAGTGTTGAATAAGAAATAACTGGAATGTAAGTGTGATCTCAGTGTTGCACAATGTGCCTGCAGAGTCCTTGGTATCAGACAGATCTCAGATGTAAAAAAAAAAGCCCTTTTAAAAAGTATCAAGTGAGTACTTTGCAGGTGGAATTGCTGATGGCTCTCTTAGCAGTAGAACATGAACATTTTCTCCTTTGTTTGAACATTCTAATTTATTGAACACATCAACGCATGGAAACTGATCACTCCAGATCTACAAACCAGCTAAGGATGTTTTCCACCTAGCAAATGACTGCAGAGCTTTGTCTTGTTCTTTGTTCTTTCAGCTCTACGTGGCCACGGAGGCAATCCTCATTGCACTGATTGGGGCCACACCATCATACCACTGGGACCTGGCAGAGCTCCTGCCAAACCAGAGCCACAGCAACCAGTCAGCTGGTGAAGACCAAGCCTTCGGGCACTGGCTCCTGACAGCCAATGGCAGCGAGATCCATAAGCACGTGCATTTCAGTAGCAGCTTCACTTCTATTGCCTCGGAGGTAAATTAATGTTAGAAATGATGAAACATGAAATGGAAAAAAAGCCATCTGACCACTGAATGAATGTTTTCCATGTGTAGGTTGAACCACTGTGTTTCATCTTGTCGATTTAAATTTCAGACCCACCTTCAAAAAACTTTCTAGTTTAATTAAGAGTTAAAAATATCCTATGAAAACACATTCTTTTTTTCACTTTTTACTGTGAATGAAAGGGAACACTTGACTCATTTCAAACTAGTTCCATGAAATAAAATACGTCAGAAGAGTTGCATTTTGACCATGTTGTTGATGGTGTGTGCTGTCCAAGTAATTACAATTTATATGATTCTTATACGACTGATTCCATCTTAGTGATCCCATATTACATAGTTGTTGGTGGTGTTAAGTACCAGTGAGTCAACTCTGATCCATAATGACCCTGTGTAGGGTTTCCAAGGAACAGCTGGTGAGTTTGAACCACTGACTTCGTGGTTCAAATCAACTTTGCAGTCTAGCTCATTTACCCACAGCACCACACCAGGACTCTATACTACATAGTAGAACTGCCCAGTAGGGCTTCTTAGGTTGAAATCTTTTTTTTTTAGGTTGAAATCTTCATGGGAGCATACTGCTAGGTCTTTTCTTCCTTGGAGCTGTCAGTGTGTTTGAGCTGCTGACCTTTTGGTTAACGGTTCAATGCTTCACCATTTTGCCACCAGCACAATATCCTTTTAAAAAATGAACTAGAATTTTCTTATTTCTTTTACATAAGCAAAATTTAAAGAGAGAGCAATGTCCTAACTTATTGATAATACTCAGAGTCCATGTGTAGGACCAGTCCTAGGTGTAACCCATAAAGAGAGTCTCAACTGCACTATAAATACAAGCGGTGCCATCTGGTGTGGTCTGGATCCTTACCCTGCTAAGGAGGAGGATCTGGTAAGATGAATAAGCTGAGGGTAGATGATCTGGTGATGAGAAGCTGTGCGTGGGAAGGGCAGGGCTCACACTCAGCTGGAAAGCACCTGTAATGGTTGTATGTTGAGCTACTTCTGTATCCTTTTTCCACTCCTCCCAAGGTCCCTACGTGCCCCTGCTCTCCTGACACCCTATCCCTGCCTCTGGCTGCTGTGATCCAGTAAATACAGGTTTGATGCCTGCTGCGACAGGGTGCTCCAGGATTCTGTTCAGTTTTTAGTTCTGATTGATGTGTCAGTAGCTTTCCCCATATCCCTTTGGCCACTTCCTTGAGGATCATGAATGTGCCTGCCAAATACCCAGCTTGCATCTCCAGTCCAGGCCTATAAACCCTGCTCTCTGTGTGTGTGTGTGAACACCTGCGTATGTACCAGGACTCCAGCCAGCCTTCCCTGTTGTTGAGTATTTTATCACTTCTGGGTGGGGCATACTAAAAACAGATGAGCTATGCCAAAGACGAAGGGTGTGTTTGCTTGGCCTTTCCTTAGGCCTTCCCCATTTGAATAGATAATGGCTATACTGACTTTTCAAGCTACTGCCAAGATGGTGTTTCTATGACAACAATCTGGTTGTGTTCTATCTTACTCCAAAACCTCCAGTGATTCACCCCTGACACACAGGATACTGTGGAAATCCTAGTGCTCCATTTAAGACCCTTCACACTTCACTGCTTGCTCACTGGTGTACTTTTCCAGCCCCATTCTGTATTCTCCCACCTTCTCTACCCAGCCCCCCCAAGCACAAAACAATATTTACACTTTCTCAGACATGCCCTAAACTCTTGGCCCAAACCTCTTATCTTACCTCAGTCAGGATTGTGCTGTCTACTCACCCAGACTCTAACTGGTGAAATTCCACCTACCTACTCAGAGTCACATGGAATGTCATCTTCCCTATGCCATCTTCCCCAACCCACTACCTAGTAGAAGGAAGTACACTTTTGTTTCTGCTCAACTAACACTTCGTTTGAACTTACATTACAGCCTGTGGTTTGTGGTTCAACTCTATTTCTCAAAGTCCTTCCTCTTTAACTGGGTGACACATAACATTAAGTCTCACATCCTTGGATGTTAGAAACTATGTTTTAGTCATCGCTATATCTCCAGGGCTTAGTAGCAACAATGACCACCACCATGATCACCAAGGATCCCTAGTGGCACAGTAATAAAGTGCTTGGTTGCTAAAAGAAAAGTGGATTTTTTGAACCTAGCAGGAGCTCTGCGGGGAACAATGTAGCAGTGTGCTTTTGTGAAGATGCCAGCTTGGAAAGCCTATGGTGGCAGTTCTACTCTGTCCTGTAGAGTCACTATGAGCTGGAATCCACTCGATGACAACAGATACCGCCAACGTACTAAAATCACAATAAATAAAATATCACTGTTGAATACAGTATGTGAAGAACTGTGCTGTTTACAGACCCTATCCTATTGAATCCTTAAAATAGTGATGAAGTAGTTGTTCTTTCTTCTCTTTTATAGATGAAGAGTCCATGAGGTCAGAGACAGCTAGGGAAAAGGCAAGGTCTGAACCCACATGTGTGTAAACTCAGACACCTATAGTTTCTTT
>NW_006408820.1:1008728-1029158 GCF_000296735.1 Chrysochloris asiatica
TGTATTCCCAGAATTAGTGCCCTCACATTTGTCCTGAGTTTTTCATTGATGGCCTTCATAATTCTGTGATTGACATTTAGGTCCGATACCTATGCTTTCTTATTCATTGTACTTTTTAGGAATGGATGCAACCCTAACTGGTATGCACATACCTTAGATTTCCAGTAACAGAAGCCAAATAAAAAAATTTTTAATTGTCTTATTTGGAAAGAATTTCCAACTAACAAAAACTTACACAGTTGTATAAGGCATACACGTATAGTTTTTGGCTGGCTGGCTGTGTGCCATTGAGTCAGTTCTGAATCATAGCACCCTGTATAGGGTTTCTAGGCTGAAAATCTTTACGGGAGCAGAAAGCCTCCTCTTTCTCCCGACTTAGTCTTTAGTTACATGTATTGTTAATACTTTGTCTCATTGGCATTATCATTTGCACTCTTTCTTTTAAGTTTTGGAAGTTGCATACATTAGTGTTCCTTTATGCCATATTTCAATATGTCGTTTTTCAAAATAAAGACATTTTCCTGCCTAATCACGATGTTACCAACTTTTAGAAATGTAACACTGGTGCCACAGTTTAATCAACTGTACGTAGCCAGTTTTACCACTTGACCTACTCATGTCCTTGGTAATACTATTTTTGCCCTCTTGTATTAAAGCCAGTCTGTTGTTAGTTTCCAGTGAGTCAGCTCTGACTCATGATGACCTTATGTATGACAGAACGAGATGCTGTCAGAATCTGTGCCATCTTCAGGATTCTCAGTCTGACTCCATGATTGTGGCTGTTGTTCCAGTCCAACTCATTGAATGGCTCTCATGTTTTCCTTGGCCTTCTACATTATCAAACATGATGTCCTCTTCTAGCGATTAGCCTTTCCTGGTGACCTGTGCAAAGTAAGCCAGTACAAGGCTCGCCATCCTTTCTTCTAAGAACATTCTGGAAATCCAGTCTAGGATTACTTCTTGTATCTGATTAGTTGTATGGCTCTTTAGGGTCCTTTAACCTTCAACTTGCCTTGTCTTTTGTGACACTGATTTTTTTGAAGAATACAGGTCCCCCCCTCTCCCCCTTAAAAACAGGAATGTTCATTTTGGATTTATTTGATGGTTCCTTACTCAAATTATGAATCTCTGTTCAAAATCCTATAATAAGTAATACCGTGTTCTTCTAGTGTGTCTGTTCTGGAGATGAGATCTCAAAATTGGCATCACTGGCCAGGGACACAATATCCATCTGTCCCTTGTTTGTGATGGTAATTGTAATCAATTCAGTCTGGGCATTATCTGATTTCTCTGCCGTATAGTTATTATATATATTTTTTTCTTTTTCATTTCATTCATTATGCAATCTGTGGGGAATTACGCCAAGGTTATGCAATTGTACTATTCCTCATTAGCACCCCTTCCCCAGCTTAGTATTCATTGATAGATTCTTGCCTGAACCAACATAGAATGTGTTGGTTGCAAATAATGGTTTCTGAATTCCTTTACTTTCTCCACATTTACCAGTCATTCTGAGTTTTACTGTAAACAGTAGCCTTTCCTATCTGTCTGTCTGTCTATCTATCTGTCTATATCATCAGTATGTACTCAATGTATTTGTATTCATTTTAATCATTTATAATTCATTTTGGTCCTTAATTATTTTGGTGCTAAAATTATCCCCAATTTACCAGTGGAAACCTCTTCAAACTGGCTCCTTTGTCCTATTTTTTCCTTAATTAAAAATTTTTATTTTGAGGCAATTATAGATTTATATGCAGTTGCAAGAAATAATTCAGAAAAGTCTTGTGAACCACTACCTAGATTATCCCAATGATAGCAAACAGGGTGTTGGCATTACTACATTAAAGGCACAGATGAGCCCCCCAGAACCACAAACTCCATTCCTGGCTTTTCTTCTTGGTGGTAGTAGTAGGGACCTCTCAGGTTTGTTTGTCTGTTTAATCTCTTTTTATCTCTTACAAAAAAGTGACTCAAGATACAACTTAATCCTATAGATTGCATCTGGCCTCATTAACATCACAGAGGTGAGGATTTACAATATAGGAGAGTTATGTGGCATCAGGGCTGAGCACATCAGATCTCCTCATGAGGGATTCCTACCTCTTAACTGCCAAACCACTGAGACTCCAGGCCCAGCCAAGTGGATGCCAAACCTTAACTATCCCACCTCCTATCGAACTCTTTAAGTTGCTAACAATTTATCTCATATACCAATTTTTTGTTTTAAAGAGCACAGATTATGCCAGATAGTCTTTACTTGTTAAGCTAGACTGTTGTTTGGTTTAAAAAAACCCTTCTGGGAATATTTTTGGATTTAGTTTCAGGTTTAAAGGTAATTTCAGGGCAGTAGTTTCCAGGGTCCATGCAGCCTTGATGGCTCTAGAAAGACTGGATTCTGTGAGAATTGAAATTATATTCTGCATTTAACCCTACCCCTTTTGACAAGGATTCTTTAAACAGAGTCTGAATATTTTTTATGTTTAGTCATCTTGACAAGTGTATAGTGATATCTCATTGTGGTTTCAATTTGCTTTTCCTATTGGCTAATGAATGCTTTGGGCAAAATATTGAATGATCTAGAACGCATCAAAAGAAGATGGACAGATACACAGAGTCACTGTACCAAAAAGAAATGTTCAATGTTCAACCATTTCAAGAAGTAGCATATAAACAAGAGCCAATGGTACTGAAGGAAGAAGTCCAAGGTGCACTGAAAGTATTGGCAAAGAGGAAGGCTCTGGGAATTGAAATATATTAGCAAACTGATGCAACACTGGAGGCACACACCCATCTATGCCAAAAAATTTGGAAGACAGCTATCAACTGATTGAAAGAGATCCATATTTGTGCCCATTCCAAAGAAAGTTACTCCAACAGAATGCAGATATCATATGACAAGATCATTAATATCACATGCAAGTGAAACTTTGCTAAAAATAATTCAAAACATCTGCAACAGTACTTGACAGGGAACTGCCAGAGGTTCAAGCTGGATTCAGATGAGGATGTGGAACCAGGGATATCATTGCTAATGTCAGATCAATCTTGGCTTAAGGCAGAGAATACCAAAAGATATTTACCTGTGCTTTATTGACTATGCAAAAGGTTTTGACTATGAAGATCATGACAAGCTATGAATAACACTGCAGAGAATGAGTATTCTAGAATACTTAATCATGCTCCTGAAGAACCTATGCATAGACCAAAGAGTAGTTGTTCAAATAGAACAAGAGGACACCGAATGGCTTAAAATCAGGAAAGGTGTATCCTAGGGTTCTGTTCTTTCACCATACTTAATCAATCTGTATGCTAAGCAAATAATCCAAGGAGCTGGATTATAGGCCACTATTTAAATTATGAATAAGCAAAACACCCATTGGTAGTGGAGACACTGATTACAGAAGTCCTTATGAAAGTTTTCACCTGAGAATGGGCTTTCTGAAGAGAAGGCCAGCTGACCACCACTGGAGAGTGCAATTCTGATTAAAGTGCTTACAGCGCCAGGATGCAAGGTTGAGCCAAGTGACATGTATGCACAGTCTCTCACAGTACGTGCTTCGTAATGTAAAGTAAATTTGACCATGTAGCAGTGCTTCAGCGCTGCAGGCACTCCACAGATTTTAATGGAATTGAATTACATTAATACTAATGAAATCAGTAATTAGAGCTTTTTTAGATATTACCATAGGAAGCCCCATTACTAACAAATGTTCATTGAGCAACTGCTCCTTACTGATAATAGAGAAGACCTTGATAGGAGGGAGGAGGGTGCTGTTAGACCCTGTGTTCCAGGACCATAGGAACTGTGGTGCCCTGGTCACTGCGGCGCCCCCTCTGCTGCCACATAGCGGCTCTCACTTAGTAGTGCTTCACTGGAAGCTGAAGACAAAAGGGAAAGAATTGACCAAAGGGCCCCGAGAGCTTCTACTTAAGATACAACATAGATGCAGGAGAAAGAGAATGAAACAGCTTCCCTGGCAAATGCAGGAAATCTGTAAATCAGCAATAAGAAGGAAAGAATTAAGAGCTAAGGCTGCATCGGTGCTCCCCCTCCCTGCTTGTGATACGCTGTGCTTCTCTTCTCACTGCTGGTACGTTAACCCTCTGGACTGTATCTGCGAGTCACTGTTCCTCCTTCTCCCCCCTCCCAAATATTTTATTGTGTTTAAGGTGAGAGTTTACACAGCAAATTAGCTGCCCATTTAGCAATTTTGACACATTGTTCAGTGGTATTGGTTACTTTTTTCACAATGTAATCATTATTCTCATCCATTCAGTTCTGCGTGCAGAGTTTGCAGTACTTCAGTGTCTGTGCCCTCTTCTCTTCTCTTCATTGTTGTAGAGTAATCGTGACCATTTGGTCTCTTTTAGTTGATTGTTGTTGTTTTTTAAGAAACTCATTACTTGTGGCTAATAGTTTTTATTTTATGATCCAATCTGTTATTTAGTTAACAGGTGACCTCAAGGGATAATGTGGTGTTAATGTTTGAAGTGTATCTCAGGGCAGCAGTCTCAACTGGTCCAGTAAATCTAGACTTTTTACTTCCATCTGTTTTTGTCTGTCCGTGCATCTGTGTGTCTGCTTTTCTTATATAACAGCAACAACTCTTGTGTTTCTCACTTGTCTGCACAGATCTCCAGCAGCGTCTACCCTCTGTGGCTATGGTATCACCCACATTTCTCCTCTCTGAATGTATCTGGGTAGATCTAAGAAAGGGCATTTGATTTATGATGTTGGAGAAGAATATTAAAAGTACCATCGACTGTCAGAAGAACAAACAGATCTGTATTGGAAGAAGTACAGCCAGAATGCCCTTTAGAAGCTAACAGGCAAGACTTTGTCTCTCATACCGCTTATACTTCAGACATGCTATCAGGAAGGACATCATGCTTGGTAAAGTGGAGGGTCAGCAAAAAAAGAGGAAGGTCATGAAGAAGATGGATTGACATGGTGGCAGCAGTAATGGGCTGACAAGTAACAACACTTGTGAGAATGGCTCAGAACCAGCCAGTGTTTCATTCTATTGTGCATAGGGTTATCATGAGTCAGAACTGACTCGACGGCACCTAACAACAAAGAAACGTGCTGTTTATGCTTTACGTTTTGAGTTCAGAATCTCTTGTGTTTCCTGGAGTCCTATTATTTTATTTTGAAGTATAAATGCAGTGTCCATCCCATGTATCCTCATCTCAGCAGTGAGAATGGATGAGTTACATGTGAGTTCACACAATCTATTCTGCCTTGGGCATTGCAGGCCTATTTGGGTGGTGTTCCAAGTCCTGAGGTGGTTCAGAGTAGGTTGAGGGGTAACTATTGCTGCTACCAAAATGGTTAGAGTCCACAGAGGAACAGCAGCAGAGGGAAGAATAATGAGAGTAGTGGTCACGTAGCAGCCAGAACAGGAGCACCAGACAAGATGGCAGCCTCAGCCACCCCACCCTTAGCCAGTGTCTTTCAGCAGCAGCGAGGCTCCGCCCTGTGAGCTGAGTAATTGTTGTTGCAGTGGAGTGCAACCCCAAAACAAACTTTCCATTTCGATTCTTAGCATGAATTCAGTTTTGATTACCTCTCCAGCTTCTCATTTGCTCCTCCAAATCTCCAAAGTGAGAGTATTGAATCTGGGAACTGATCTTGCCAATAGCTGATGAATAGCCTTAGAGGCCATTTGTAGAAAATAGATAATATTTTGTTCACATGGCCTCTTATTGAAATTACAGAATCAAAGTCAAAAAATAAGTATGAAGTCCTGTTGACCCATCACAAGAAAGTCCTGGATGTAAATACCAAGGTAGCGTCTACAGGAGACTCTATAGTTAAAGGGGATTGTGTTCAAATATACATTTAAAAAATAAATCCCACCTTCTACCTTATTGCACTCAAGTGCTTAAATAAGTTTCTATGGAAGATTTTAGGAAGGGTGAATAAGAGGTTATGTGTATGTGAGTAGTTTGTTTTTTAGGTTTGTCTTTTTCAAGTTTTTGTTGTGAATTGAGTGAAAGTTTACAGGGTAGATCATCAGATTTATATTCAACAAATCATACACCTTGTTTCATTACAAAGATTATAATCCCCTCCATGTACCATCAGTTAACAGTATTTGTCTGTATTCATTTTAGCTCTTTTTTTTTTTTTTAAACACTCACGCATTATATAATAATTTAAACCACCAGAGGGCACCTTCTGTAACTCTGCCTCCTGGCCTCCATCTCTCAGTCCCTCTCTTTCCATGAATCTAGAGACCTCAGCTGCTCGCTCTCTCCATGTCCCCATCTCTGCCTCCTTCTCTGGTGTCTCTGCTTCTCTGGATAGGGTCCCGCATTCCGCTTGTGCTCTTCTCCCTTGATGGTCCTAGGGTCTTCTGTTTCTGGAGTGTAAGAATAAATATTCCCCCATTTTTGTTACAAAACTTCTACCTTTATAATTGTGAAAGTTGCAATTAGTCATGATAACAGTTACTCACTATTGGATCATAAGAATCTTATCCCCATCTCTTTTTATCAGACCCATCTAGACAAGATGAAAACTATTTAGTGGGAACTCTGTCTTTCCACACACACTCTTAAACTAAACTCCCCCTTGAAACCTTGTAAACCAGTCACTTTGTGCCTTTATCGCCCCCTCATTTTAGGTAGCCAGTGTCTAAATTGCCTGTCCCAATCTACCATGTGTATAGAGGGATGGCATTGTTACTTGATGTGAAGACTCCTTCCCTCTCTGTTGGTATTTTGAACTACTACTTCCATGAGTATAGGTCATGTTCATCAAATTGTAGCAATTTACACTCATTTCCTTTATCAAAAAATTAATCTACCTATAGTCATGTTCTGATTATCAAGCCATCGAGGCTAGGTCAAATGGGTACTATCTGCAAGTTTGTGTGTTTTTGTGTGTCTCCCCTCCTTTCATATCAGCTGGATGTTTTACTCTCAGCTCTAGCCCTCTGTGGCTATATCCTTGTCCATGGGCTCAGGTGTCCTCAGGTCTCACCACACTTTGGACCAACCAGCCCTTCCTCTTCTTTCTCTCATCTCCAGGTCAACAGGAGTCAAGAGGAGTCAATGGTTGAACTTAGCCCATTTCTTCATTGCTGTCTTTCCCTGTCTTCCACTCACCAGTAGACCAATGTGGTTGCCAGCAAGCTTACATGCCTGCTCATGTGTTCCATTCAGTCTTAGAGATTCAGTCTTAGAGGGGGAGTAGCTTGTTTTTAATGCAGTAATTAAAAAAAAAACAACCTTTAATCTTTACTATTCTGCAGTGAACTAATAGCCATTGGGGTGAATTTATGTAACAAATTGCTGTCTGCTATATTCAAATTATTCCCTGAGCTCTGACTCATCCAGAAAGCACCAAATATCACGGAGACACACAATTACTATGCTTAATTAATGTTTGCAACCAAAAAGAGTAAGGTTGGAATCTCTAATGTCATTGTGGATATTGGAGAACTGAAATTGACTGATTATTATCTTGAGATTAATATATTTTCCCCAAGCCATACCCTGGGGTCAAAAGATAGAGTATTGAAACTATTTGAAAAATTCACTGCTGTAATTGCTTTAGGGGCTAATTTTTTTTTTTTTTAATGTCTTCCTTACGCCTGTACTACCGATTGTTAAAGCCTGCACACACTTCACCCATTAAGTGGTAATTCAGAGTGACAACTACATTGAAATGAAGCAAGTTAGTTAATCACCATGAAACTGTTCCTGAAATACCCTGTCCAAGTACTCCTTAGTCACAGGAGGCCTCTGATTACCTTGGTCTTCTCCCAGAGTGAAAGGTTTCTAGAGAACACTATACATATTTCTATAGGAACTAGAGCGGGGAGGGCTGACTTTCTATGTGGAATTCTTCCTAGAAGGGCTCAGAATTTTGCAGAACAAAATAGTCATCAGCTCATTGGTTGTGAAGGGTGCCTGAGGATGTGCTGCAGGTGTCAGGGTGGGTGGGCTGGGAGGGCCATGCTGAGGAAGCTACTGTCCTTCCCAGCCTTGTTACCTTGCAGCACTGACAAGCTAGGAGTCTGGGTGGGGTGATGGCAGTTGACATGTGACTTGGTTCCCATCAAAGGAGGATGTTATGGAGCAGGATCTCTGGTGTCATGTTGAATGTGGGCACGTGCCCAACTTCCACCTACACAGTCAGGAAGGGCGGCCGCTTTTGCCTTTATGAACAGGTAGACTGTGTCCCCTGTGGAACCCCGGACTCATGAGCAAATCCAGCTTGCTCCAGAAGAGACAAAGCAACCAGATGAGGGGTTTAGATGCCGCTCTGACTTGACTGGGCCCTACCTGGCCTGTGGGTCTCTTGATGTACATGTATCACCTGCAGCAATTTGCTTATCCCCACACAAGCCTACATGCCCTCTCAGTGGGACTATATGTGGAGGAATTAAAATGCTCACAGTGGTCATACTGCTTCAGTTACTTACGCTCTGGGAAGTGTATGTTCAGTGGTACTGATTTTGACCTTAGAGCTTTTCAGCCAGGATTCCAGAAAACTAATAATAGTTTTCTTTCTCCTTAGCCTTCTTTAGAATGTCTGGGTTCAGTATAAAATCGAAGTACTCGGTATGTGAGATTGTCTCAAGGAAGAATGAAAACACCTCCCTTTCCAAGTCTTCTCACACCTTCCTTACAACCTCTTTCTCGAGAATGCCATTCCATGGCTCCAAGGAAAAGATGACTTTACCAGTTAGACAGTTAATTGTGTGCCCCCAAACACAACTTGATGTTTGAAGTAGCAACCTTGAGATTATGTATATGATGATGTACGGAAAACAATAGTATTCACTCTTGTAGAAATAATTCAGCAAATAATTAATGCTGTAAGGTAAGGTTGGGATACAAACTTGGGCTGTAAAGATGCCCTTTAGAAGGTCACAGCATAGTATGAGAGTTGACAGGTAAACACACCTTCACCGTACGTTGTGTTAGAGTCTAGCATAGGAGGAGACATGGCAGAAAGGAACTGGTGGTCAGCTCTGCTCGAGTGAATCAGGCAAGTCTTCATGTGGGAGTAGGTGCTTAAGGGGTATCATAAGGATGAAAAGGAGTTCACCAGGGGAGAGTTGGGATTGCGGGTGGGAGAGACAAAGGCATAGCGTATACAGACAACAGCCAATTTCTGTAAGGTGTTGAGCTTCGTGGCAAAAGTGGAATGAATTGTTTGCCCTCCTTTGGATAATTGTACTGTCACCTGGCCTGCTGCGAAGCAGTGGTGGCCTTACATTACTCACATGTGTGTGGGTGATGCAGCATCAGTCTCCCAGTGTTACCCAGAACAAGGAGTGCAAAGAACAAAACTTGTGAAGGACAAAGTCAACGTGGGGAGGGAAAGTGCAAACCTAGTCTAAATGTTTGTTTTCTTTTTTAATTTAACACGCACTGCCCCTTCCATTACCTTGGTGTGTGATAATCGCATACTTCTTAACTAGTATTCCATGAAATTAGAAGAAAAAAAATCAAAGAATGGTCAGTTGGGTCACAGGGCAAAACTGACACATTTGTGACTGTCCTCGTTATCTGGTGCTGCCATAGTGGATATCTTTAACAAACAGACATTTATTCTTTTACAGTTTGGGAGGCTAGAAGTCCAAAATCAGAGTGCTGGCTCTGGGGGAAGGCTTTTTTTCTCTGTTAGCTCACAGTTTAGGAAGAAGGTCCTTGTCTCCTTTTAGCATCTTTTGTGGTCCTTTGAGATCTCCATTCTTCTTAGCATCCGTCTTCCTTTCCCTGAGTCTTGGAAGTTGGAAACTCAGCTCCCAGCTCTTCTTTCTTGGTGGCTGTCAGAACCCTTACTTCTCTCATAAGATAAAAGGTGATGTAGGCCACACCCCAAGGCAACACCCCTTACCTCTGAGCAGGGCTGATCACATCAGATCACTTCATGGGGGATGCTTACTTACCTGCTAAACCACTGAGAATCATGGCCCAGCCAAGTTCACACAGATTCTGGGGGATATAGTTCAATCCATGGCAGTGTCATTAACAGAGCCAATCAGAAGTTGCTCAGAGTAGAGACAGAAAATGTGTTTATGTTCTGGGAGTTAGTCTAAGAGAGGCCTTTTTTTTCATTGGTTTTAGTTATTTATAACCAACTTAAGAGACATCTTTTATACTGTGTGCTAGGGCACGGTGGGTTAATACACTGGACTACAAATTCGGTTTGAACCACAAGGTCAGCAGTTCAAGCTCACCAGCTGCTCCTCAGAAACATGATTCATTTGATTTGTGACATTTCTGTAAAGTTTAAGGCTTGACCATTTCAAGGCAAATACTAAAGACATTCTGTTATTTCCCTGAAAACTCATCTTGAAGCCTCACTCAATCTCTGATTGATTTGTCAGTCCTGCTGGCGACAGGTAGTACCTATTCATGGGTGACTCATCCTACACTTGCCTTCTGAGCTCTTGGTCTCTTGGCAGCTTGAGTGTATTTTCTTCTGTGCAGCCCCGTCTAATTCAGCCCGGGCTTGAGCAGCTGTGATGGTGTTTCACAGATCTTCTAATACCCACACTCTGTATTGTATGCAGAGCAATTATTTTTTTGACATACCCTAGTTCTTTATCTTTTATTGGGACATGCTGCTTATTCTGGGCCTCTAAACAGTTGTTTTAGGAGTCCTGGTATGGTGCTTGAGGATAATGCACTGGGCTGCAAGTTTAGTTTGAACCACAAGATCGGCAGTTCAAACCCACCAGCTGCTTCTGAGGAATCTTCCTATACAGGGTCGCTATGAGTCGGAACCGGCTTGAAGATACCTAACAACAAGCAGTTTTAATCCAAATACTAAGCAAAACCCTCTAGTACCTGATTAACAGTCATTAGTAACTCTGTCTCATCTCTTTTCTGTTTGCATGGAATTTTTTCCTTTTCAGGAGCTGGAAGGCTCTGTGTGGCACCTGGCTCTGCACTCATGCTGGGTTTTGCCATATTTATGTTCCTTTCACTTTTTTTGTGTTAGAGACACCTGCTGTTGATCTCTACCCTCAGGTGCGTCCGATTTACTCTCCCGCCTGCTTTTTAAAGATGAGTGAATGATTGTACGAGGGTTCTTAATACTGGTGTCAGATTCCTTATGATAACAGGGCATAAATAAACGCCCAACTCGTGAACTCAACATGGTAATTGCAATGAAGCATATAAAAAAAAAAAAAATACAGATGTTGGTTATAAACCAAAAACAGACTTAGGCAGGTCAACTTGAGAGACTGAAAATATTTGGACGTAGGCTCTTCCTTCTCTGTTAATGTATGGGAAAAGAACAATTTCTGCTTTTTCAATTTGCTACTAATTTTTCAATCTGAAATGAATTAGTATAATAAAGATTATTCATGCTGTACCTTTAGAATTTAGTCTGTCATTAAAATAATAGTTGGAGATATGTTACTTTAATAATCTCTAGCCAATTAAGTGTTTAGGTGAATTACTATTTTTTTCTTTCTTTCTCATTACCACCAAGTCAGTTCTGATTCTTAGCAACCTTACAGGACCAGAGTAGAACTGCCCCATGTGGTTTCCAAGGTTGTAGTCTTTACAGAAGCTGGTTGTCATACCTTTCTCCCTTGGTGAGTCTGGTGGGTTTGAACCACCAACCTTTCATTTAGCAGCCAAGTGCTTAACCATTGCACCACTAAGACATCTTATTTTTGTCTTTTGTTGTTAAGTGCTGTCGAGTCGGTTCCAACTCATAGCGACCCTGTATAAGGTTTCTGAGGAGCAGCTGGTGGGGTTGAACCACTGATTTTGGGGTTCAAACCAACCCTGTGGTCCAGTGCATTATTCTGTAGTGCCATCTCATAAGTGCACATTATATTTCTGGTTGGCTGTTAACTCTGGTACTAAGTACTCATCAAAGGAATTTTTAAAATGAGCTAGCAATTGAATCTAGTCTAGGGGGTGACCTCTTTCCAAATCTTTACAAATATTTTTCTCAAATCCTTTAGAGATCACTGTTGTAGAGAGTATCTTGACAAAATTAAACTCTTTATATCACATAGTAAATAAGGTGGTAAACCTTTAAACTTTGTTTGAAACTTACAAAAAAAAAAAAATCCTAAAATTGAAAAATGGAAAACAAAATGTTTAAACTTTAAAATCTCAGCTGTTTGTATTGGGGGTGGGAGTGGGGAAGCTGATCATGAACACATTGTCCTAAATCCTTGAGTTGACAGTCCTGAGCTGGCCATCCCCTACTCATCTAGATCTGGCAGGGAGATGTTCTGGGTTCTGGCTTCACATTCTCTGATTACTTTTAAAAATCTGGTGATGCCTTCCCATTTAAAAAAAAAAAAAAAAATCAGTTCCTGATTGTATTCTATGAAAAATGTTGTTGTTAAGTGCCGTAGAGTTGGTTCCGACTCTTAGTGACTCTGTGTAGGGTCTCTGAGGAACAGCTGGTGGGTTTGAACCACTGACCTAGCAGTTTAGGTCAACCTTGTGGTACAGTGCTTTATCCTACAGCACCACACATCCCTATGAAAAATTGGGAGACATATTAGCCTAATGAGCATTGGCATGAAGCAAACTAAGTAGAAATTACTAACACTTGGAAATGCTGGCCTGAGGATCATAATTTGGAGTTTGCTAGTCAAACAAACATCTCTTGGGCTGCTTCTTCCTAAAATTACCATTGATGTTAGACATACAGTTGTTGGTAAGGCTGTTAAACAGAAGATATCACAGCCTTTTTGATGGATTTGAGAAGTTCCATAAATGTGGTCAACAGATTGGTTGATTATGAAGTAGCCAGGATTAGTTTTTCTTTAATGATTAAGCATCAGACACATTAGTATGAGTCTAACCATCTTGGCTATTCACATTCTGTAAACAAACTGGCAGAAATTGAGGTGTAGAATAATTAAGGCTCAAGTTGAAGGCCAGCTAATAAAAGCATGAAAACAAACAAACACTAAGGAGCCTGAAAAACATAAAAGTAATTGTTAGAACTTAAAAGTATTTTAAGCAGGTATAGTTGTTGCTATTGTTAGGTACTGTTAAGTCGGTTCCGACTCATAGTAATCCCAATGCACAACACAATAGAATGAAACACTGCCTGGTCCTTTGCCATCCTCACAATTGTTACATTTGAATCTATTGCTGCTATCACCATGTCAGTCCCTTTCATGGGGGAGGGGGGGTGGTCTTTCTCATTTTTGGCTGGCCCTCCACTTTACCTAGCATGATGTCCTTCTCCAGGGACTGGTACCTCTTGATAATAAGTCTGAAGTATGAAAGATGAAGTCTTGCTGTCCTGGCTTCTGAGGAGCATTCTGCCTGTACTTCTTCCAACATAGATTGGTTTGTTCTGGCACTCCATGGTACTTTTAATATCCTTCTCCCAACACCATAACTCAAATACATCAATTCTTCTGTGGTCCTCCTTATTCACTGTCCAACTTTCACATGCTTATGAAACTCTTGAAAATACCATGGCTTGGGTCAGGCACACCTTAGTCCTCAAACTGACATCTTTGCTCTTGAACACTGTAAACAGTGTTTTGCAGCAGATTTGTGCAATGCAATACATTGTTTGATTTCTTGACAGCTGCTTCGATGAGTGTTGGTTGTGGATCTAAGCAAACGGATGTCTTTCACAACTTCACTCTCTTTTCCATTAATCATGATATTATTTATTGGTTCAGTTGTGAGGGTTTTTGTGTGCTTTGCATTGAGATGCAATCTATACTAAAAGTTGTGGTCTTTGATCTTCATTAAAGCAAGTACAATAAGACCTTGATTATTGGCTATTGTAGAGAAGAACTGTTTCTGTGGAAAATCACTATCTTTTCTAAGAAAAAAAAAACTGATATATAATAATTTTGATTTGTTTTTATTCCTGGAAATGTGTCACCATAGGCGTTCTTCATGGGAGTAAAATTCTGCCATTGAACTATCCATGCATTTAAAATAAGTTAATTTTTATTAAAAAATTTCTCCTTTGAATACCAGCCAAAACCCACAGCCATCAAGAAATTCAATCTGATCCATAGTGACCTTATATAGGGTTTCCTATATAAGTGACTTTTTAAGAGGAAATAGCCTCACATTTAATCTTTTTTATATAAGACTTTAAAATATACAATATCCGTTCTTCTGAAGGACTTCTTAGCATGATTTAATCTGTGATGGCTTAGGCTGTACTTAGAGAGTTTGGTAATCAGAGGTCTTGAATAGGCTGAATAATGTTTGGATGAGAGAATCCGCTAGAGGAAATGAGGTAGAAGATTAAGGAGTGGGGATCTGAAAGGGAGTGGGGTGCTCAAGATTGCGGTTTTAGAGGTAACATTGTTATTGAGGATGACAAGGTCCAGGACAGGGTCTCTCAACCCTAGTGCCATTGAGAATCCCTGGAGAACTTAGCAGTATACTAATGCTGAGCCGTATCCCAGTATTCTCAGAGACATAGGATCCTTCCAGCTTTTGGCTTCACCATCCTTAATCTGTGGCTCAAAATGGAGCTCCAGCATTTCATTGACATTCTAAGAAATTGAAAGGCAGAAAGGGGCAAATCAACTCTCTCTTAGGGTAAGTTCCTGGAAGCTACCACATGATGCTTCTGCTTACATACCATTGTCCAGAATCTAGCTGCAAGGGAGACTGAGATATTTAGTCTTCCTTCTGGGTAGCCTACATGCCCAGCTAAAACATCTATCACTATGGAAAAAGGGAAGGATGGGTATTTTAAAACAAGGTAGCTTCTCTACCAAACAACGATAATGGGCTCTATGGTCTAATAATAAGACTTTTGGAGGAGCTAGTGATTTTGAAGTTTGGAGATGCTAATGGGGAGAAAGGAAGTTATCTCTTCTTTCCCAGGCTGTCAGGTCCATGAGTAAAAGGGTAAGGAACCTTCAGTTAATGGTGATGTGGTTCATTGAGTGATTTCTATAGGGGATAACTAAATATCAGGGCAAGAATGGTAACTATAGAGAAGTTAAGAATATAGGGGAGTTTCTTGGTATTTTTTCACTCTTTATCACCCCCTTCTTTTTCTCATAACTAGTATATACCCCATTATTATAATAATCAGTGCCTTGTAAATACCCTCAATTCCCTGGTGCGTCTCTCTTTCCTTAGTACTCCCAGAAAGCCCCTACCTCTGTAAGCTTAACTCTCCCCACCTTCCACAGAAAGTTGATGACTAAAGACTCATGTGAGTTGTCAGTGTGGCCAGGAAGTCCAGCAGTTTTCTCTAGAATATGCCATGTCCTAAACCTTGAACTCTCCTCCCACTCCCACACCCTACAACTGGTGACTTCACTTGACATTTCAATGTAAAGAAGAAGCGGTTAGGTAAGAAACGCCTTCTCTGTAGGTCTCTGAACCCGTATTCTGTCTTCCTTTCTTTTACAGCGACAGTCACCCAGCTACTATGAAAGGCTAAGCTCTCTACTTTGTATACTCAAGTCCCTCTTGCTTTTTTTCAAGTACTTTTCTCTTGCGAGTCTATCTTTTCTCTCCTGGATTGTTCTCATCAGTATGCACATGTCCTCTAATATATCCCATCTTTTAAAAACATATAAATAGTCCTTGACCCCACATGGCTCTCCAGATCCTCCTCCACTTCTTGGCTGTCCCTCACAGCAGAACTTCTTGAAACCATTTTCTACACATCTGTTTCTCAACCTTCTCTAACTCTCCAGTCCTCTCCAATTTGGCTTCCATTCTCACTCTACTGAAATGGTATCTTTAAGTGACTATTTTGTTTCCAAATGCAACTTTCACATTTCGATCCTCTTCTTACCTTACTACTAAAGTATCATTTCACTCATTGACTGCTCCTTTCTGCCTGAATCAAATGTTCTTTTGCAGCTTCCTGATGCCACATTCCCCCTTGTTTTCTTGCTGTGTGATTCTTTCTTGATAATTTTCTGTAATGGTCTTCTTTTACCAAGTCTCTCTGACTATGAAAGTGCCCTATGCCCCAGCTCTGAGTCTTCTTTCATATCTGTAGTTTCATAAATTCTAATGGCTTGCGCCTGAGCTCAACACCTATACCAGATACTTGCTCAGTGCGCGGTGTGAAACCACCTCGCATAAAACAGTTGGCCTTTGTACTCAGTTCTTTCTAACTGGGCCAGCACATGAAGCAAAATGGGGGCTGACCAGACCGATAGAGACCATATGGTGCCTAAGTACTAAGACTCACAAGGCACATGGTGAGGCTGATAAAAGAAACTCAGAGGAACTTCCTGGTTGGTGACCATGCACAGGAGAGGATAGTGAGTCCCTCTTTGGAACACGAAAGCTCCACACTTTGACCCTTCCTAAACCTCACCCTACATGTCTCTTTGTTTGTATTCTTTAAAAATATATATGTTAATGTTGTTTTCTCAGGGATAGTGATTTTCTTAAACTCTGTGAGTCATTCCAACAAATTTTAGTATGGTGGCTCCATATGATTGTAACTGGACTATGATCCACAAAAGTCTGCAGTTGGAGCCCATCAGCCTCTCCATGGGAGAAAGATGAGGCTTTCTGCTCCCATAATGATTTAAAGCATCAGAAACCCTATACAGAGTCACTTGAGTCGGCACTGACTCACCGGCACTTAACAATAACAAAAGAGGAGTAGTGGGGGCTGGCGGGTTGAAATAGAGGGTGTCAGAGGGACTCCCAAGCTTGTGGCTTATACCCTAAGAAGCTTAAGTAAGCCCCAAATTTGGGACTGATCAGTCTGAAGTGGAAGGAGTCATGTGGGCTCCCACATGATTGTGGAGTTTGTGGCTGGTACCTGCTGACCTAGTTCTGGGTGGGTAGGGTCAGAGTGAGGGGTTACCTGGGCACCTGGGATCTGACCCAAACAGGAAAGAGAAGCTGAGATTTCCACAGGATACAGTTGGCTTACACAGTGGGGCTTGTTATCCTACTACACAATTTGTTATCAGAAGTGGGTGATCTTAGTGTCATCATACTGATATGCATACTTGGCATCTTCTCTTTGCTTTCTCAACCTTCTCACTCCCAGAATGAAACTCCTACCACATGGCAGCCTTCTGTCACCACCATCCACTGAGTTGCCGAAGTAAAAAACTTAGGTGAAATCTTTGATTCTCCTTTTTTGCTTTTTCCGCCACCATATCCAGTCAATAACCAGCAAATCATTTAATTCTGCCTCCAAAATACATCCCATGGCCAAGTAATTCTCTCCATCTCTACTGCTTCACTGGAGGCCAAGTCCCTATCATCTCCCGCCTGCACTTGTATTGCAGTCACCTCTCTGTGCCCACTTTCTCTTGTCATAATATAATCTCTGGGAGTGGCAGAGTAAGGAACCCTGGTGGCATATCAGATTACAAGTTTGGGCTGCTAACTACAAGGTCAGCAGTTCAAATCTACCAGCTGCTCCACGGGAGAAAGGTGAGTTCTTCTGTTCCTGTAAAGATTTACAGCCTCAGAAGCCAAAAAGAGGATCACTGTGAGTCAGAACCAACTCGACAGGATCCAGCAGTGGTAGGAGGAGTGGTAGTGTAATCCCAAAAACATTTATTAATATATATATAATATATATACATTATATATATATATATCTGCTAGTTCTGTGCCTTCCCTATGTACTAGAGTGACATCGTAGCTCCTTCCCATGGCTCAGGTGCTGATCTGATGCCTGCCCACCTCTCTGACCTAAGTTTGTACTACCTTCTACCAGAGACACACTGTGTGTCTACCCTGGGGACTTGTGTGGATTCTCCTGGCCCTGGAATAGCTTTCCATGGTTGGTTACTTCCCATCACTCCAAGTTGGAAATGTCACCTCCCCAGGGAAGCCTTCTTTGAAATACTTCCCTCCCAGTTTCTCCCAATATGTTCACTCATTTATTTATTGTCATAGTGCACTGGCACTGATGCTCTATGAGAACAGGGACCTTGTCTATCTTGTTCATGTCTGTATTCCCAGTTCTTAGAATAGTTTACAACTTCTAGTAAAAACGAAACAAATATTTGTTGACGACCTGAGTAAAATATTGTTTTGAACATAGTTGTGTTTTTGGGGTCTCATCATTTTTATTCTGATCTCCTGTTGTAATTATGACTACCACCAAGAGAACTGACTTCATGATTACTACTTCTTAAGAGTAGTCATTCCCTAGTTTACTAATCCTTGAGATGCTTGGAAACCCAGTTAAGTAACTTTGTAATTAAAAATTACATGTGAAGAATGGGAGAATTCAGAAGTAAAGCACAACATTACTAGTGAGGGGGCTAATTTTATGGGGCAAAATTACTTATGAGGGAACAAAATTGAGTAAAGCACAGTGTTACTAGTGAGGTGGCAAAATTGCTACCTGTCAATTCCTGAGTTTTGTTTTTGCATAGAGATGTCCAGATACTGTCTTGCCCAGATCCTTATCAATCCAGACTTACAGAGATACATGGGAAGGAAAGAAATTGCATGTGCTTTGAGCCATAAGAATAGTTGTCAATGTATAGGGGAAAGAGTGGTCTGAAAGGTAACTGAGAAAGATGCCTTCCTGTAAGCTCTCTGTGAGAAGTAGTGTTTGAGAAGGGACAAGACTGTTCTCTTGGTCTGTAAACGTACCTGTAACAGAGGTTGATTTTCATCCTTATAACCAAAGACCAACCTAGTACATTTCTCCATAGGGTTTTAGATAGTAATATTTTAAGCAGAGGATTTTTACTTTCCTTTTAAGTTTGTAAGTTGTCTGCAGTAGAAGATAAAGTCCTGGCGTGGTACTGTAGAATCAGCACTGAACTGCTAACCACAAGGTTGGCGGTTCAAACCCACTAGCCACTCTTGGAAACCCTATACAAGGTTGCTATGAGTTGGAAAACAACAACAGTAGATGATAATAATGGTGGTGGTTATGTGCCATGAAGTCAGTTCCAACTCATAGCGACCCTGTATAGGGTTTCCGAAGCTGTAAATCTGTATGGGAGCAGAAAGCCTCATGTTACTCCCGCAGAACAGTTGGTAGTTTCGAACTGCTGACCTTGAGGTTAGCAGCCCAACTATTAAACCCCTACACTACTCAAGGATTTAGAACCCGTTCAGTTACTGGATAAAAGAACTGATCATCCATTCCCTCGTATGCACCGTGTAGTGTGTTGTCAGTGAAATGGAAATCAACAGGATGTGATCCCTCCTCCCAAGAAACAAAAGAATTTAAAATAAGGGACAAGGCCAACAGATTAGCTATTATGCATTGTTTCCAGGACGGTTACAAGGTCTGTATTAAGATAAGTACTAAGAGCACATTATAGTAATAATGATTTCTAGTGCTTTTTAAAGAAAACATTCAGTTTTGGTGAAGGTGTTTTCTATATCAAATTTTACTCACTCGGAAGCCTAGTATGATGCTGCAGAATAGGGTACAAGGTTCAGTAGTGCACAAGGTTCAAATCCATTAACTACTCCTCAGAAACCCTTTACGGGGTCGCTATGAGTCAGAACCACCTCAACAACACTTAACAAGAAGTGGGTCATGAGGAGCCTTGTTGATGCAGTGGTTACAGTACTTGGTTGCTAAATAAAAAGTGGGCAGGTCAAACCCGCCAGCTGCTCCATGGGAGAAAGATGAGTCAGTCTGTAAAGATTTACAGTCTTGGAAACCTCATGGATCAGTTCTACTCTGTCCTCTAGGGGACCTAGCAACAGAATTGACTTGACTACAGTGGATTAAGGTTGAGGTGACAAAATTTCTTTGTGCAAGTTTTTGTTGTGCATTTGATGTTTTCATAATGATGTCAGTACATCCATCTTTCCTGTGACCTAAATGCCTCTTGTTTTTCCTTCCTCTAGTGGTTTCTAATTGCCAACAGATCTTACAAAGTCAGTGCAGCAAGCTCATTTTTCTTCAGCGGTGTGTTTGTGGGAGTTATCACTTTTGGTCAGCTCTCAGATCGCTTCGGAAGAAAAAAAGTCTATCTGGCAGGTAATTTGTTTTGGTGTTTGTGAATGGGACAAAGGATTTATTTCCTTAAGGGTCTCAGGGAACTAAATGAGGAGGACTTTTAGTTCTACTCTGACAACCATGGGGTTGCCATGAGATGGCACAAACTAGTATTTGCTTCTGGTTCTCGGGGAATTGCCATGTGGGCACAGAACTGATTTTTTATCACTTTGGCAAGTAGCCAAGCAGCAGAGTTAATTCCGGCCAAGCATATGTTAGTGGCTAGCACACCTGGTCGAGGCCAGATGTTTGCATTGTACACTTTTCCTAAACGAAGGTACTTTCTGCAGCCTCCAAACTCCAATTTATGCTTTGTTTCTCAGCAAAAAAGTCACAGATTGAGACCATCTTATAGATCCATGCCTTATATCTCTCTGTGTGGGTTCATTGAGAAAGAGCACAAGCTGAGTATTGTGCTAGGATTTCTCAAGTTCCAGGATTATTGTGAAACTGAAAACTCTGTGATGGACAGAGATCAATTTATAACAAAGAAAGAAAATTTCCATTCT
>NW_006408820.1:1029258-1038989 GCF_000296735.1 Chrysochloris asiatica
TATGTATGTATGTATGTATATATGCATGCTAGCTCAGACAATTTAAATTTACAAAGCTTCTTCTGTAAAAACAAATGGATATTATTTATTACTTTCATCAAATGCTGTTTTGCCTCTGAATAATTGAATACTATTCTTCTCTTGCTAGGTTTTGCTCTTGACATCTTATTTGCTATTGCAAATGGATTTTCCCCCTCATATGAGTTCTTTGCCATAACTCGCTTCCTGGTGGGCATGATGAATGGAGGGATGTCGCTGGTGGCCTTTGTCTTGCTAAACGAATGTGTGGGCACCGCCTACTGGGCACTAGCAGGTACTGCGTAAACCCGTGCAATCCGGAGATGGCGAGCAATTCCAGAAAACCTTGTAGGAAACTAGTTTAACTCTTGAGTCTGAGAATGTGTGTGGATTCCAGTGCCTCTACCCAACAACGAGACTTGTTTTCCTGGGCTCATTTTCTGTGACTGTCATTTTATTCGTATTCTTCTGTTAAATGTCTCCCCTGGTGTCAGCCTCATGGATTGCCTATAGGTTACTGTGGAGACTAATAATCTGTATCTTCAGGAGGGTGCTAAAACCTTTACTTTACACTTAAAAAGAGAGCCAAGATAAGAAATATGAAAAACTTTTTTTTGAAGCTTTCTTATTTGCAGTTTTCTTCAAGTCAGTAGATAGTGTTACTGTAGCATTTCTTTATTGGCTGTTACTTTAAAATTGGAGTCCTGGTGTGGCACTGCAGGATAATGCACTGGACCCCAAGGTCAATTTGAACTACATGATCGGTAGTTCAAACCCACCAGCCACTCCTCAGAAACCCTATGCAGGGTTGTTGTGGGTCAAAACTGACCCAACGGCACTTAACAACAACATTCTAAATTGAGCTGATATTCTAAATTATTTTTGACCATCCCATCCTGGTGCTGTAGGATTGATAACCACAAGGTTAGCATTGGATTGCTAACCACAGGTAGGTGGTTTAAACCTACCAGCCACTCCTCGGAAATCCTATACAGGGTCACTATGAGTCAGAACTGACTCGACGGCGCTTAACAACAGTAATGTCATCTTAAGTACTACATGTATAGCCACATAAATGGTTTTTAAAGTTTATTTGACTGAGAATATTGTCTTGGGAAAGTGACTATGTCTAGGACACTGGTTCTTGAACTATAAGTTTGCAACAATCACCTTTTGTTTGTTGTACTTCTCATTCATTTGAGTTACTGAGAACCGTTGATGTCTTGTACTGGTATGGGAAACACATTGACGATGTGATTCAAATGTATCTAAGTAAGGCGTACATATGAAAGAGTTCCACTGTCCTTGTTCTTAGCATCCACAGAGAACCAGGTGCATTTGCTGAGCATCTCTTCTGTGCCAGGTACCATGCTAGCCATCTGACATATCTCTGTAATACGCCCACAATATACAAGTCAAGAGTTCCTACCTTCCTTTTACAGATGAGGAAACAGAACTTTGAGAGGGGAGGTGACCTGTCCATCTTCATGTAGTTCAGCACTGATGGGCCAGGCTAACAGCTGGGTCTGGCTGATGCCCAAGCTCACGTCCTTCTCCCTGTTCCATGAGGCCTGGGGATGTCAGTATGTACCCTCACACTGGTGCCGACAGGGCCCGCTGATCGCTCACTGGTACTGCTTTTGAAGTTGGTGAGGGCTAGTGGAGTGAGCCAGAGTAACAGCTAACTAAAATAGACTTGTGCTCGGTTTGTATTTCCACTAAGCTGCTGTCTGCGTTGCAGGATGAATAGGATTGGACTTGTCAGAGCTAGATTGAGGAACAAGGAAAACTCTTCTTTTGAAGCTTTCTTATTATTTGCAGTTTTGTTCAAGGCAGGAGCTAGTCCTATTGTAGCATTCCTTCACTAGCATTTCAGTCAAAAAATGCTACAGTACCACTAACTCCTACCTTGAAGCAAACAGTGCAGCTCTCAGGCATTGCTTGCTCTTTCATTTTCTCTATAGCAGTTTCTAGGAGTCCTGGTGTGGTGCTGTGGGATAAGCACTGGACTAGAAGGTCGGTTTGAACCACAGGGTCAGTGGATCAAACTCACCAGCTGCTCCTTGGAGACTCTATACAGGTTTGCTATGAGTCGGAGCTGACTCAACAGCACTTAACAATGATTGTAGCAGCATCTAAAGCTGTTTGGAACAAGCTCCTTTTTCCTCTAGCCTAGTTTCTAAGCTAACACCAGTGAGAAATACCATCTGAGTCTTACATTTCTATTGAGATCTTAATGCATTTTTTCCAAATAGTTGGGTTAGACTTGCTAGAAGTTCCCAAGATATTAGTAAAACTGGTAATCACAGCTACAGTCTGCCCAGAGCAGACCCAAAGACCCTGCATGATTTTCTTGTACCTCGTACATTCATGCAGAAAATTATTTACATTTTATTCTAGTTGCTTCACGAAGATGCTCTTGCCCAAGAGGCCTATGCTTCCCCTACCCTGCCAAATGATAAGAGGTTTATTCTTGTCCTGTTGCATGTGTTAGACACAAAGAAGGACCTCCTAATCTCTTGCTTCCTGATAGTCTGCTAAGGCCAGTGAAAAGATGCGGACTGAAGTGCTTTCATGTCCAGTTCTTATCCTTGAAGCTGTGTGAAGATGAAGCTATTAAAATTTCTGTAGCAGTGAATAAAGGGAGAAAGAAAAATAGAATAGCTATGGTAGAACCAGATGGTTACCAAATTCAGTGTGAGTAGAGAGAATTCCCCAAAGGTCAGTGCTCTGACCTGCGCCCAAGACACAGAGGGCCTGTGGCTGGTGGAGACTCTTGGGAAGAGCTTCCTTTACTCCCCCAGCACCCAAGGGCTCCCAGAGTTTAGTCCTTGGCTTTTCTTCTCATTCTGCTTTCTCTCTAGCAGAGAGATTGGAAAACTTTTTTCTGTCAAAATTTATAAAATCATTCGCAGGCCCTACAAAATTATCAACTTAAAAATTAGCCTCCTATATTTGGTCAAACATTACCTCTAAGGTGATGGCTGGAATTGTGGTTGCCTTGGCCGGGCCAGATCAAGTGATTTTGTGGGCCTCATATGAGCCACGGGCCTGAAGTTCCCCACCTCTGCTCTACCATAATCTTCAAATTTGTTACTAAATTAAGAAGTTGGGATAAACCTAAATGTTCAGCATTCGTACTAGTCCAAAAAGTAGACTCTTAGATCTAGTCACTCACCCAAAACAATATTTTCAGTTAAATAACCTTAAAAATAATTTATGGTACTGTATATGTCATTCTTGTGAAGGTGATGAATGATTGAAAATAGAATATGGGTTCAATTTTAGAAAGTAAGAATCAGTGAAGAAATGTTAGCAATAGTAGTCTCACCTGGCTTGAAGTTATTGTTGTTAATAAGTGTCGTTGAGTTAGGTCCGATTCATAGTGACCTTGTATAGGGTTTCCAAGGATCAACTGGTGGGTTTAAACTGCTGACCTTGTGGTTAGCAATCCAGTGCTCCTCCTATAGTACCATACCAGGACTTGAATTATTTTTTAAAGAACCAGAAAGGGCTATGAAATAAGGATTTAATAAAATATAACAAGGCTCCAAAAATGGAGTTCTTCCTATATTTTACTTCAGCATTCTTTTTCAGTTTAAGGCAAATTAAAAACGTAGCCCTAAGAAATAGGGTTTGGAAAAATACGCAGTGGCAACTGTGAGAGCTGGGGCGCAATGGAACTACCTTGTTTGTTGGGTTTCACAAGTTTTTTCACCTTTGACAAGATGCAGAAATCAGGCTGTCCTTTTCTGATAGTTTTCTGCCTACCCAGGCTCCTGCTCTTGCAGGTTTTGCTGTGCTTGGTTACAAAATGATGTTTGTAGTTTCTAAGAGCAGTGTGTAAGGCATAGACAAAAAAGGCATGTGTTTATGGAGACATTCATTTTTTACCAGTTTGTAGGTTTGTTGGATATTACTTACTTGACAAGAATGAAGTTATTTGACTGAAAATTACTAAAAACTGAAAAAGCCAACAAAACAAAGGGTTGAAAAATTCCATTTTATTATGTAGCTGTTTGCATAGTATATAAATATCTTATTGCAAAGATAGTTGATGCTCATTGTAAAAAATTAAAAAATATAAGCATAAATAATACATCTGGTCCTGCCCATCTAGATAGTTCCATGGTTATTAGCACCTTGCTGTGTAGCCTTTCAGAACTTTCCCTTTGCAGATCTATTGCACAGCATTAATTTATTTAAACAGACTTTACCATGAACCAGACATTGTTTTCTACACTTGAAATAAAAGAATGGAGAAGACAGGAGTGCGTGGGGAAAGGGCTTTATTCTCATGAAGCTTACATTTTAATTTGGAGAGACAGAGTATAATCAATAGCTATGAAAGGTCATTTAAGAAAATGATAAGTACAGTGCATGAAATTAAACAGGGGATTGGGCTAGACAGTAATCGCAGGAGACACTGTTCCATTAGATTGGATAGCTGGAGAAAACCACTATGTAGGTATTTGATCTGAGAGGTCAATGAAATCGGTGTGTGAAATTCTGGGAAAAACACATTCCAGCCAGATAGAATGGCAGGGACCTGAGGCAGAAAGAAACTTCTGCTCTTTGAGGACCTGAAGGATTCCTATGCCTAGAGTATGGAGAATAAAGGAAGAGACAAGTGAGAGGGACCAGATTTTGTAAGGCCAGTGATGAACCCAGTGAGGAGTTGTTTTTTTCTAAGTGCAATGGGAAGCCATTGGGGAGTATTCAGTAGAGGAGTGATACAATCTTATATACACACTCTGGTGAGTGGAGAACAGATTGTAGAGAAGCAAGAGTAAAAACTGAGGGATCAAGGAGCCATTGTGGTTGGCCACATGAAGCCAAATGTTGGCTTAGGCAAGTTGGGAATTTGTAGGGATTGAGGAAAGGGTACCCTGGAGATGGATTTAGGTAGGAGTGATGCTGATAAAATCTGAATTCTCTGCTTGCCACAGATGTGAGACCTAGAAGACTCTAAGAGAAGCTTTTTGGAGGAGAAAAGAATCAGTTTTATTGCTAATTAAAAAATACAAGGAGACAGGAGGATCTCTACTAACAATAGTCTTATTGACAATGGGAATGAGGGCTATTTTATAGGACTCCAGGAAGGATTCAGGAGGTAAACAGGGACAAGTCATCATTCATCAAAAATATGGGAACCTGTGAATGCAAATCACAATGCTGAGATGGGAAATGTTATGGCTTCTATTGTACTGTTTCCAACCTTGGGAGGACACTTTAATTTTTCATGTACTAGTAGGTTATAGTTTCAATAGCTGGGACTAGTGCCAGGCCACTCTGGGTTGTTCCTCACTGGTTGTCAAGGAGACGTTTTACAAATATTTAACTATAGTCTTAGCTTTTGATCAGGTTCTTGATTTCTTGGGAGAGGTAAAACAGGGAATAACTGCTGTTGAGAGGTTTTTTTCTGCATATGGCCAGAATCTGCCCACATCAGGAGCATGACTTAGCAAAGTATCAACAATGACAATAAGTGTTATTCCTGAAGGCCAGGTACGATTTGGTGCATGATAAAGCACCCATGTTAGCCGCTTATTATCATTCATGTCCAGAGAAATCACACTGACCCCATCTCCTTATGTGTCCTGATTTGGAGTTCAACAAAGAATGACCCTGAAGTTGTTGCTTCAACTTTCTGTTTTTCGTTCTGTCCTTTCCTTGCTAGAGTCAACAGATGTGAGTCATTATTTTTTGTTATAGAGTAATAATCAGTAGGCAATAATCAAAGAAAACATTGGTTTTAGAGTATTGTTTATTGTAGACAATTTTTGTAACAAGATAAAGTCCTGTTGCTATGGGAGACCCATAACATAACAACAGCTCTTCCATAGAAGGGAGATGTGACACAAAAAAATGACGAAGAGTGTTAGCTCTCCAGTTAGACAGACCTAGGTCCAAGTCCTCACCTTGCTGCGAGCAGCCCTCTCCTAAAACAGCTTCACTTCACCTCTCTGAGTTATTTACTCACTTCAATATGTGGCTAGTAATGGTCCTTGCTTTGTGGGACCATGTCAAGCACTTAATGCACAACAAATAGGTGGTACAAATGGTTAACACACTTGGCTACTAACCACATGATTGGAGATGCTAGTCTATCCAGAGGTTCTTTGGAAAAAAGAAGGCCTGATGTTCTGCTTAGAGAACTGCCATGGAAAACCCCATGGAGCACAGTTCTACCTTAATACTTCCGGTCGCCTTGCATCACAATCAACTCAATGGCAGTGGGTTTTATCATTACTACTAGTGTAATGATAAAGAGCTCTGGTAGCATAGTGGTTACGAATCAGGCTGAGAACCTTAAGATCAGCAGTTCGAATCTACCAGCTGCTCCGTGGGAGACACATGAGGCTTTCTGTTCCCGTAAAGATGTATAGCCTCGGAAACCCTGTACAGGGTCGCTATGGGTCACAATCGACTCGACGGCACTTAACAACAACAACAATGTAATGATAGTAACAGATATAGAAAGAATTTCAGAGACAGAGAATTTGCAGATACAAAGGTACTGCAAAAAGTTCATGGAAAAATTTCTTTATCTTTTAATTCTACTTTGCTACAAACTTTTTGAAGCCTCCTTGTATATTAGACAAGCCAGTGGAGTTTAATAACCATCCAAGTTTTATTTTTTAAAAAACACAGGGTTTTTGTTTTACAAGCCTGAAGTTGATTTTTCCCCCATTAGTTTTCTGACAAAAGTCCATGCTTCATATAGAATGTATATTCTAATTAAGAAGACTGATAGAAACAAATATACTCACATATCTGACAGTGGTCAGTATAGTAGGGAACTGCAGTAGGAAGGACTGGGGAGTATGTGGCGATTTAAAATAGGGATTTTAGGGAAGGCTCTGTGATAAAGATAAAGTCTCAGTATTGCAATAACCTTATAACCTAACAGCCCTGTTCCCTTCCAAGCTTAGCCACAGATTCCGACCAATAATCTCAATATGCTTAATGCAGAAAACATTTGAGTGGGTCCTCAAGTTCATTGTGTACAGATGTGACTTCTCTTTTTCATCAGTCATCCCTCCATTTTCAATATTTGACTGATCTGTCTTCAAGTGTTATCATCTGATGTGTGATGTTTGTGTGGGTTTTTCTTTTCTGTTCTGCTTCCCACGCTTGCCAAGGTTGGGGACATCTTATGTGAAAGAAATTGGCTTTGTGACTTGGGTTGGAAATGGCTCTGGGGATGGTGCTTTCCCCAGTAACAAGTCTCTTTTTCTCCGAATTAGGATCAATTGGTGGCCTCTTCTTTGCTGTTGGCATTGCCCAGTATGCTCTGTTAGGATACTTCATCCGCTCCTGGAGGACCCTTGCTATTCTGGTTAACCTGCAGGGAACAGTGGTCTTCCTCTTGTCTTTGTAAGTACTTATTCCTTGTAGACTTTTAATGTACTAAGTGGAAGAAGGGCTGTCTTAAGAGGATGTGGGTCAATGAGCAGCATTATTCCCTTTCAGGAGCTTGCCTGAACTGACTTTGGTGAAGAACTAAATTCTGCAAGTGCTCCAATGCTTGGCAGCTCCTGGGAAGAGGAGATGCTTAATTAATTCAAAACGCAGGTATCCCTTGTTTAAAGTAACCTCTCAATAGACTACATTTTAGACTTCCAGTTGTTGATATAGGGAATCACTTTTTTTTTGAACTTAAGCTTCAAGCTTCAAGATCTCCAGGCTGCATCAGGTCACGTGCTAAGTGTGTGACTGAGGTATGATATTGTAGAACAATGTATTCATATTAGTTTGTAACGGGAATTACTCACCCTACATAACATTACATTTCTGGGATGTTGAAAGTGGACTAGGGTTGATTCTCAGATTTGGTTGAGTCCTAGGAGTCCAGGGATTCAGAGCAGGAACAGGATGAAGCCCTGGTCAGGGCAGGCTCTACAAATGGCTCACGTGAAATGTTCCACCACAGGGCTCTAAAATACCCAGTGCTTCTAGGGGAACCGCTAACATAGGCCCATCCCACCTAGAGTTTGCATGTGCTTATGAAGGGTTTTTCCTCTGTCAGACCTCGTATTTTAGTCACTATAAATTAATTTTAATCAATACCAATAAAATGTTCAGCCAGCGGTGTCACCTATTTCCATGTTATGAAATGAGAGGTACCTGTAGTAGCGTTTTCATTCAGATAGCTCTTAAATGGAATCATGCTTTCCTTCAGATTCTACTCATTGGAATTTCATGGTAGACTGAACGGAAATTTGTTTTCAGGCTACCTTTGAAAGCAAGGGCATTGTTAAGTACAAAAAAATGTTAAGCACATCAGAAATGGTTAATGTGCGTTTTAAAACTTTTTATTAAATGCATGCAAGTAGTTATGTGTATTGGAGTGAGGGGGTTTTATTAGAAAGGAAAACTGACCATTTTTTATTAACTTGCGTATTGTAAATATTTGGAAGCCGTAAACGTGTGCCTTGTATAGTACCTTGAGTTAATGAGCAGGCGTGTAAATAACCAGTGAAGAAATGAATTTTCTGTTTAAATATTTAATACATTTCATACTCCTAATTTCACCTCTCCTTCAACAGCAGTGCAGTTTTAATGGATAATCTGAGCCATTCCACTTTTCGTTTCCCAAATGTGTAGTCTGAGTTTGTTACTGCTCAATGCCAGGTGGATTCATTCACGCAATGAAAAACACGAAAAACAGAAAAGAAGCACGTAACTGTCCAATATCTGCCTGTTCCACAATTGCACTAATGCAAGGAGCTCTGGTAGCGTAGTGGTTACGAATTGGGCTGCGAACCTTAAGGTCAGCGGTTCAAAACTACCAGCTGCTCTGCGGGAGAAAGATGAGGCTTTCTACTCCCGTAAAGATTTACACCCTCGGAAACCCTGTACAGGGTCGCTATGGGTCGGAACCGACTCGATGGCACTTAACAACAACAACAACAAGGCACCCCATAGTCTGCCTCCCATTTATTTTTCTACTAAGGAACCCTGGTGGCACATTGGGTTAAGCTTTGGGTGCTAACCACAAGGTTGCTGGTTCGAGCTCATCAGCTACACCATGTTTGGAAACCCTGTGGAACAGTTCTACTCTGTCCTATGTTGCTCTGACAAAATCAACTTTAGGGCAGTGGGTTTGCTTTTCATTTTCTACTTACTTTCCCTATCTTCTAGGCAAACTAAGCTGCTTGTTGTTCCCAATGGGCACCTTATGATTTTCTGTTTCCCTGCCTCCGTACTCTTTCAACACCCTTCTCCCCATTTCCTCTTGTTTAATTAACACTGGGCCTTCTCACTTTGTTCAAATGCTCTCCTCTCCAGTAAGGATTTCCTGATTATACCTCCAAGTATAATCTTTTCTGAAATCCCAAAGCATTTAACCCATACTCTTTGGTGATCCTCTGCTTTCTGCCTCACATTGAAGCCACCTTTCTTTTTCTAAACAAAACTCTACACAGTAAACTCTTTTTGCATCATAATGTTTTTCCCAGCACCAAAGTCCAGGACCTTCCACTATGGATGCTTCATACTCACTGGATGAATGTTGGCGCAAAAACGCTTTGGAGTACCTTTAGAATTAACCTGTCAGTAACACTTTAAAAGAAGCTCTGGTAGCATAGTGGTTACAAATAGGGCTGTGAACCGCAAGGTCAGCAGTTCGAAACTACCAGCTGTTCCGCAGGAGAAAGATGAGGCTTTCTGCTCCCGTAAAGATTTACAGCCTTGGAAACCCTATACAG
>NW_006408820.1:1040980-1042414 GCF_000296735.1 Chrysochloris asiatica
TCTTAATTTTAAACCATTCAGTGTTCCCATGTTCTGTTCGAACAACTGCCTCTTGGCCTAGGTACAGATTCCTCATGAGCACAATTAAGTGTTCTGGAATACTCATACTTCATAGTGTTGTCCATAGCTTGTCATGATCCACACATTCGAAAGCCTTTGCATAGTCAATAAGCACAGGTAAACATCTTTCTGATATTCTCTGCTTTCAGCCAAGATCCATCGGACATCAGCAATGATATATCCCTAGTTCCACAGCCTCTTCTGAATCTGGCTTGAACCTCTAGAAGTTCTCCGTCAATATATGCTTACAGCCATTTTTGTATTACCTTTAGTAAAACTTTACTTGAATGGGATATCAAAGAGTTTGTCCAATGATTTCCACATCCCGTTGGGTCACCTCTCTTTGGAATGGGCACAAATACGGCTCTCTTTCAATCAGTAGGCCAGATAGTTGTCTTCCAAGTTTCTTGGCAGAGATGAGTGAGTGCCTCCTGTGCCACCTCACTTTCTTGAAAGATTTCAATTTTTATTCCATCAATTCCTGTTGCTTTGTTCTTTGCCAATTCCTTCAATGCACCTTGGACTTTCTCTTTCAGTATCATTGTCTCTTGATCATATGCTACCTCTTGAAATAGTTGAACATTAACCATTTCCTTTTGGTACAGTGACTGTATTCCTTCCATCTCTCTTGTTGCTTTCTGCATCATTCAGTAATTTGCCCAGAGAATCTTTAAATAATTAAAGTTGAGGCTTAAATTTTCCTTCAGTTCCACCAGCTTGAGAAATGCTGACCGTGTTCTACTTTTTGGTTTTCTGATTCTAGATCTTTGCACATTTTGTTGTAATATTTGGCTTTATTTTCTCAAGCTGATCTTTGAAATTATCTGTTCAGCTCATGTATGTCCTCATTTCTGCCTTTCGCTTTAGCATCTTTACGCTTTCTCTTCTTTCTGTCTGTCTGTCTGTCTGTCTGTCTGTCTTGTCTTGTCTTGTCTTGTCTTGTCTTGTCTTGTCTTGTCTTGTCTTTCCTTTCTTTTCTTTCTTTTTCTCTTAATGACTTTTTGCTTTCTTCATGTATGATGTTCTTGATGTCATCCCACAACTCATCTGGTCTTCGGTCCATAGTGTTTAATGCATCAAATCTGTTCTTCAGATGATCTCTAAATTCAAGTGGGATATATTCAAAGTCATATTTTGGCTCTCGTGGACTTGTTTTCATTTACTTCCGCTTCAGTTTGAATTTGCATATGAGTAATTGATGGTCTGTTCCACAGTCTGCTCCTGGCCTTGTTTTGACTGATGAGATAGAGCTTTTCCATTGTCTCTTTCCACAGCTGTGGTCAATTTGATTTCTATGTATTCCATCTGGTGAGGTCCATGTGTATAGTCATCTCTTAATGCTGTCTAAAGAAGGTATTTGAAATGAACAAATCA
>NW_006408820.1:1042514-1052872 GCF_000296735.1 Chrysochloris asiatica
GTTCCGCAGGAGAAAGATGAGGCTTTCTGCTCCCGTAAAGATTTACAGCCTTGGAAACCCTATACAGGGTCGCTATGAGTCAGAACCGACTCCACGGCACTTAACAGCAACAAGAACACTTTAAAAAGTCACATTACTTTTGAGTCAAGACTTGTGTTTTCTTATTACCAGAAACATTGTTATATAGCTTAAGTGTTCCTCATTTTCCCTCTACTTCATTTTGAGTTGTTGGTTGTTGTTGTGTGCCACAGTGGTTAAGAATCGGGCAGCTAACCTCAAGGTCGGCAGTTTGAAACTACTTCTGCAGGAGGAAGATGAGGCTTAATGCTCCCGTAAAGATTTACAGCCTTGGAAACGCTGTGCAAGGTCATTATGAGTCAGAACCGACTCCGCGGTACTTAACAACAACAGCAACAACTTGTAGTCACAAATCAACCCATTGGCAGTTTGTTGAGCCTTTGTGTAAGTAGGCTTATTGGCCTTGACAAAATGTAGAGAGAGAGAGACAGACAGATGAGGTTCTACATTTGCATAATCAAGATAAACCCTTTCCCAAGTGGAAATAGTTCTATTAACTTTACCAGACTCACATTCCCAAGCCTGAATATTTTCAAGCTCTGGTAGCTTGGTGGTTATAAGTCAGGCTGCTAACCTCAAGATGAACAGTCTGAAACTACCAGCTGTTCCTCAGGAGAAAGATGAGGCTTTCTGCTCCAGTAAAGATTTGCACCTTGGAAATTCTATGCAGGGTCACTATGAGTCGAATTGATTCTACAGCACACCACCACCACCTTTAAAAAACATACTTGTACATTTTTAAGGCAATTTCTGTCACTTTCTGAAAGCGTAAGGTGACTCAAAAGGAGTGAAAATGGCTTATCACAGGATATTGTTAATATTTCGGCATATTCTCTTACTGACTCTCTTCTACGCCTCTTAATTTTTATCAGTTTTAATTTTTTTAAACCATATACTTTCTAGTACATTTAATTCTCTGATTTTACTATCCTAAGTGTATTTCTATGTATTTATCATCAATAGTCTTTAGTTATATTTTGTTGTTGTTTTTCATTTGTATTTAGACTTAATCAGATAATTTTACGTAGTAGCTCATGTGGCCCACAGTGATTGCACCTATTGATCCAGCTGATGAGCAGCCGACTTGACTCCAGCAGAATCCTCTTTTACTTGATTACTTCCTTCAGAGGCAGAATAGTAATCAAATGGCAATCAAGAGTAAATAAAAGAAGTTTTCAGGATGTTGTAGATGGCCTTTGTTCCTGCTTTGTCTGTCAATCAGATGTGCATGAGTATTCACTCCTTAGTAGCAAAACTCCTGGGGAAACTCCTAGTTTTTTCTATTGTCTTCCCTCTCAGCTATCACAGTGTTTGTACAAAACGTAAGTTGTCAGTGGTTGTTGGCTGTACATAAGGTTTTTAAATCCTGTACTGCATCTTGCCAATTCAGTGTGCTGACTTAAAGGCACAGTGAATTCTAAAAGGCAAATTCAATTGACAATATTATTTACCTTAATTTTATTTTCTACAAACGATTTCATTTCAAATGAAAGATAACAGCTGTGTTTGGTAAACAAAGCTTCCATGTTCCTAGTAATTTGTCTTTGAAAAGTCCTCTAAAAGTGCGTGCAGTTCTTTAAAGTTGAAGGATACATTAACTTCTGAAGTTTTGACCCTCTGAAGAGCTCAATGGCAGTATAAGTGTTTGACATTTTGTAGTTATATTAGAAAATAACTGTGTATGTGTTTGTGACTACACATTAACTAGACTATACCCATCTTAGTTATCTAGTGCTGCTAAAACAGAAATATCACAAGTAGGTCATTTTAATAGAACTTTATTTTCGCACAGCTTAAGAGACTAGAAGTCCATCTGCAGGATGCCAGATCTTAGTCGAAGGGTTTCTCTCTGTGTCGGCTCTGGGGTGATGGAGGTTCTTGTTCCTCGGCAATCTTCAGATTTGGCCTCTATCATCTCCCATCTGTGGCTCCTTCTTTGTGTCCAGTCTGATCTTTTGTATCTGCAAAGAGATTGATTTCAGACACACCTTATAATACTGTCTAGTTATCAAAACAAAGAACAATCATTCCTAAATTAGAACCACTCATATTTTGTTATTGTTGTTGTTGTTGTTATGTGCTACTAAGTCCTTCTGACTCAGATACCCTGTGTTGGGTTTCTGGGAGCGGCTAGATTTAAACTGCCTTCTTTGCAGTTACAAGTCCAATGCTTATCCTAAAGTGTCACACCAGGGCTCAACCACTGATATTGTTGTTGTTAGGTGCCATCAAATCAGTGTGACTCATAGCGACCCAGTTTACAACAGAACAAAACACTGCCCAGTCCTGCGCCATTCTCATAATTGTTATGTTTGAGCCCATTTTTGCTGCCACTGTGCCAATCCACCTTGGAGTTCTTCCTCTTTTTTGCTGACTCTCCACTTTTCCAAGCATAATGCCCTTCTCCAGTGATGGTCCCTCCTGATACCATGTCTGACGTATGAGAGACCAAGTCTCACCATCCTGGTTTCTAAGGAACATTCTGGCTGTACTTCTTCCAACACAGTTGTTTGTTCTTCTGGCAGTCCATGATACTTTCAGTGTTCTTCACCAACACCATAATTCAAATGTCTCAATTCTTCTACGGTATTCCTCATTCATTGTTCAAACTTTCACACGCATATGTTGTTGTTAAGTGTCATCGAATTGGCTCCGACTCATAGCAGCCCTGTATAGGGTTTCTGAGGAGCAGCTGGAGAGTTCGAACCTCCAACCTATGGTTCAAACTGACCTTGAGGTTGAGTGCTTATCCTATGGCGCCACCCCAGGCAACTGAAAATACCATGGCTTGGGTTAGGCGCACCTTAGTCCTCAAATTGCTGACGTCATTACTCTTGAACTCTAAAGAGGTCTTATGAAGCAGATGTACCTAATGCAGTATGTCATTTGATTTCTTGATTGCTACTTTTATGGGAGTTGATTGTGGATCCAAGCAAAATGAAGTTGTTAACAGCTTCAATCTTTTCTCCATTTATCATTATGTTATTGGTTCTGTTGTGAGGAGTTTTGTTTTCTTTACATTGTGGTGCAATCCATACTGAAGGCTGTGGTCTTTACTCTTCATCAGTTAGTATTTTAAGACCCCTTTGCTTTCAGAAAGCAAGGTTGTATCATCTGCATATCATAGATAGTTAGTAAGTCTTCTTACAATACTGATGCCATGTTTTCATATGATCTAGCTTATCAAATTATTTGCTAAGTACAGTGAAATGATACAACCCTGATGCACCCTTTCCTGGTTTTAAAACATTCAGTATTCCTTTGTTCTCTTTGAATGACTGCCTCTTTGTTTATGTATAGGTTCCTTATAAACACAATGAAGTGTCTTGGAATACCCATTTTTTGTAATGTTATGCATAGATTGTCATGATCCACAAAGTTGAAGGCCTTTGTATATTCAGTCAACCACAAGGAAGCATCTTTCTGGTATTCTCTGCTTTTAGCCATGACCATCTGACATCAGCAATGATATCCCTAGTTCCACATCTTCCTCTGAATTGTGCTTGAATTTCTGGCAGTTCCCTGTCAATGTATTCTGCAACCAAAGTTTTACTTGCAAATGATATTAATGATATTGTTAAATGATTTTTGCATTCCATTGGGTCACTTCTTTTTGGAATGGGCACAGAAATGGATCTTCCCCAATTAGCTGGCCAGGTGACTGTCTTCCGAATATCTAGACATAGACAAGTGAGCACCTTCACTGCTGCATCAGTTTACTGAAACATTTTAATGTGTATTCTATCAATACCTACCTTGTTGTTACGAACCATCGAGTCAATTCCAACTCATAACGATCCTGTACAGGGTTTCCAAGGAGCAGCTGGTGGGTTTGAACCACTGGCCTTGTGGCTTGAAGTCCAGTGCTTATCCTACAGCTCCACACCAGGAGTTCCATCGATACCTAGAGCCTTGATTTTTGCCAATGCCTTCAGTGCAGCTTAGACCTCTTCCCCTCAGTATCATTGTAGGTATTTTAAAATTACCAAAATGAAATAGTGAAATGTATTATTTTATAAAGATCACATATATCTTTAAATATTTTTTCTCCAGATTTTCTACATTATAAAGTACAAATATTGGGGTTAATTAAATACTTCACTGACATTCTCAAAATAGTGACAGTTAGATTTAAAAGTGGTAACAGAAGATAGTTGAAGCCTTTACCTCCATGAGAAACACCAGATTCTGTCAGAGATCTGGAAAGATGCTTCTCTTCATGCCCTAGCTATAACAGAAGTACCAAATAGACATTCATTCTCTCACAGTTTAAGAGACTAGAAGTTCAGAACACCAGCTCTGGAGAACGGTCCTTGTCTCCTTTTAGCTTTTGTAGACCCAGCATTCCTTGGAGAGATCTCCATGTGTCTGGGCATCAGTCTTCCTCTGCATCTAGGAGCTTCACAGTGCAGGGACCCACGGGTCCTAAGGATGCACTCCACTCCCAGCTCTTTTCTGGTGGCAGTGGGTCGGTCCCCTGTGTCGTGGGTTCTTTAACATAAGACACCTCTTGAAACGAGTTCTGGTAGCATAGTGGTAACGAGTCAGGTTGCTAATCTCTTGGTCAGCAGTTCAAAACTACCAGTGATTCCATGGGAGAAAGATGAGGCGTTCTGCTCCTGTGAAGATTTACAGCCTCGGAAACCCAATGCAGAGTCACTATGAGTTGGAACCGACTCCACGGTATCTTACCGCCACATCTTGAAATGGTTGAACATCAGCTAATTCTCTTTGGTTCAGTGACGCTGTGTATTCCTTCCATCTTCTTTTGATGCTTCCTGCATCATTCACTATTTATCCCATAGAATCCTGTAGTATTACAACCCATGGCTTGAATTGTCTCTTCAGTTCTTTCAGCTTGAGAAATGTTGAGTGCTCTTTCCTTTTGGTTTTCAATTCCAGGTCTTTGACAATTTATTATAAAACTGTATGTTGTCTTGTCAAGATGCCCTTCGAAATTCTCTGTTCGGCACTTTTACTTCATCATTTCTTTCTGTTGTTTTAGTTTCTCTATATTCAGGAGTAAGTTTCAGAGTCTCTTCTGACATCCATTCTTGTCTTTTCTTTCTTTCCTGTCTTTTAATGATTTTGCTTTCTTCATGGATGAAGTTCTTGGTATTATCCCACAACTCCTCTGGTCTTTGATCATTAGTGTCTACTGCATTAAATCTGTTCCTGAGATGCTCTTTCAATTCAGGTGGGATATAGCCAAGGTCATGTTTTAGCTTTTGTGGAGCTTTCATTTTTTCCAGCTTCAACCTGAACTTATATATGAGCAATTGATGGTCTGGTCCACAGTCAGCACCTGACCTTGTTTTGGGTGATGATGGCTGCTTGTTTCATCTGGCAAGGTCCACATGTATAGTCACCTTTTATGTTGCTGAAAAAAGTATTTGTAATGAGTAATTCTCTGGTTTTGAAACTTTTTGTCATGGGAACTCCATCATTTCTATCACCAATGCCATATTTTACAAATACAGATCCCTCTTCATTATTTTCAACTTTTGCTCTCCAACCACCAGTAATTATCAATGCATCATGATTGTATGTTTGTTCGATTTCATACTGAAGAAGTTGGTTGTTGTTGTTGTTAAGTGTCATCGAGTCGGTTCCAACCCATAGTGACCTTGGATAGGGTTTCTGAGGAGTGGCTGGTGAGCTTGAACCGCCAACCTTGCAGTTCAAACAACTTTGCAGTCTGGTGCATTAACCCACAGCGCCACACCAGGACTCCGAAAAAATTGGTAGAATTCTTCAATTTCATCATCACTGGCTTTAGTGGTTGTGTAACAATGGTATAACAGGTCTTCCATTTAGGCATGTGCATATTATCCTATCACAGATGTAATTGTTCTTTAAGATCATGAAATGTTCTTTTTGGTAATGAATGTGATGACTTTCCTCTTTAATTTATAATTCCTGGCATAGTAAACTGTATGATTATCAAATTCAAACTGGCCAATACCAGTCCATTTCAGCTCACTAATGCCTAGAATATCAATCTTTATGCATTCCGTTTCATTTCCAATGACGTCCAATTTTCCAGGACTCATATTGGGTGTATTCCATGTTCTGATTATTAATGGATGTCTGCAGCTGTTTCTCTTCATTTTGAGTTGTGTGAATGAAGGTCCTGAATCTTTGTTCCTTCCACATCATCATGGTCAACTCTACTTTGAGGAGGCAGCTCTTCTCCAGTTGTAGTTTGTGTTCCTTCCAACCTGAGGTGCTCATCTTGATGCGCTATATCTCACAGTGTTCAAGTGTTATACGTAAGGTTTTCAGTGGTTGTCCATTCAGAAGTTGTCTGCCTCTCTGTCTCTTCCTGGTATGGAGGCTCTGCTGAAGTCTGTTCACCATGGGTGACTCTACAGGTATTTAAAATGCAGGTGGCATAGCTTCCAGCCTAACAACAGCATGCAAGTCACCACAGTGTGACAAACTGACAGACTAGTGATAAAACCACGAGTGCTGGAGTTAGGATTTACAGCACGTATTTTTGTGGGGTACAGTTCAATCCATAGCAATACATTTTATTCTTTAAGGTCTTTGGGAATCAGGAAATCTCCTCAGGGCACGTTAAAGCTAATGTTTCAAGGTAATTTGAGTATTTTGAAGTAGTAAACACTACAAGTAGTGGTTCAGTGGTAAACTTCTTGCCTTCCTTACAGGAGACTTGGGTTCATTTCCTTTCCCATGCATCTCAAGAACAGTCACCACTTGTCTGTCAGAGGAGGATTGCTGGTTGCTATTTTGCTAAAAAGGTTTCAGCAGAGCTCCCAGATTAACATACACTAGATATCAGGGCCTGGAAATTTACTTGTGGAAATCAGCCAGTGAAAACTCTAGGATCACAGTGGTCTGACTGTGGTGTGTGGTGTCGCTGTGAGTTGCTGTTGGCCAACCTGATGACAGCCAACAACACAACAACAAATACAAACAAGCAGCCAAGATCTGATGAGCACTGCCTAGTTTTGGTCTGTTCAATTTTCACCTGATCTCTGTCATTGTCATTGTGTGCAGTTGAGTTGATTCTGACTCATAGCGACCCAGATCCATGGCTGTCATTCTTTACAGAAGCCGACTGCCTCGTCTTTATTCCAAGGAGCGGCTGAGGGGTTCAAACTGTGAACTTCCATTTAGCAGCCGAGCACTTAACCACTGTGCCACCAGGGACAGAGTAGGTCCCAGTCAATGCTAGTTGATGGTGCTGTCCTTACTACCATCAGGTTTAAAAAACATCTTTCTTGGTAATTATTTTATCCCATGTTTAACCCATCATTGCTCCTCTCAAAACACTTTTTAAAAATGTGTTTTTTATGATGAGATAAAGATTTGTATTTTCTTTAAAATTAAAAAACAAAAACCCCATAGCAATGTATCTAAGGTGTGATTGTAGCAACATCCCACCAGGCTGTAGAGCTATGCCTGTTTGAAGCACTCATGTTGCTCAGTATTATAAATTTAGTAATTTGCCACTTACATATTCAATTTTAAAACTCTAAACCTCAAAAATAATGCAGATTGATTACTTTTTTTTTTTTTTCCTGTCACTATTGGAAACATAAAATAGACCATTGTGTAATGTTGGCATAGTGTTGACAGTAGCTGTCTGTTTCATACACACGTCACTGAGAAAGTCAACCTATGAAACCTAACGTGGGATCTAATTGTGGTGTGGGCACTCACGTACAAATAGATGATTTGTCTCCTCCCTGTGCATGTGTATCTCTATGAATATACAGCCTTTAATGACATCTCTTTCAGATTCATTCCTGAATCACCTCGTTGGTTATACTCCCAGGGTCGACTGAGTGAGGCTGAAGAGGCACTCTACCTCATTGCCAAAAGGAACCGCAAACTCAAGTGCACCTTCTCATTAACACATCCAGCCGACAGGAGCTACCAGGAGACTGGAAGCTGTCTGGACTTATTCCGATACCGGATCCTCTTGAGACACACTTTGATCCTGATGTTCATCTGGTAATTATGGATACGGGGCGTTTTGTTGGTCTTCAATAACTCAGATTGCTAAAGATCTACTGAGAGTTATGGAAAATTCCACCTCTTTTGTGATCATGAGATAGTTTGCTCAGAAACAAAATCCTTGTCCATTAGTACCTGGTGTTGTGCACGCCTCCAACCAGAAATGGTGGCCCATGAATTTGAGTCAGCAGATATCAGAAGCACATCTTTGCATATGAGCTATATGATGTATATAGTTAAGGGGGGGGGGGGCGGAGGGGGGAGGAAGGAAAGAAAGGAGGAAGCATATCAGACACACAAGAGTTTTTAAATAGGACTTTAAAGGAACCCTATACAGGGTCACTCTGAGTCAGAACTGACTCCACGGCACATAACCATCACCACCTTACATGGTGTGATGCTGCAGGTTAATGCACTGGACTACAAAGTCAGTGGTTTAAGCTCACCAGCTGGTCCTCGGAAACCCTATATAGGGTTGCTATGATTTGGAACCAGTTTGACGGCACTTAACAACAACAACAACACCTTGCATAGATTCCTGATATGGTACTGTAGATCAGCACTGGACTGCTAACAGCAAGGTTGGTGGTTGGAACCCAGAAAATGCTCCTTAGGAGCCCTATACAGGGTCTCTGTGAGTTGGAACTGACTCGACGGCACTTTACAACAACATGAAGGCCCAACCTAATAACGTAACATGCTACCCAAATCTACTGCCGTGAAGTCTGTTGTGACACACAATGCCCCTGTGTAGGGTTTCTGAGACCTTGATTTGGGCCTTGAGCACTTTGATAGTACATTCTGATTTCTCTATGCTGTTTGGTTTGGCATGCCAACTCAGTAACTCACTGGGGTGACTGTGTGTCATTTTTTGTCCTGGCGGAATCCTGAGGGTTTGAAGTCATGAACTCAAAGCCACTTATAAGGGGTCTTCAAAAATTTATGCAAAATGGATTTAAAAGATAATGGAATTTTCTCATTAACTTTTGGAAACCCCTTTGTGTAAAAAATCAGTGAGTCAATTGGAACTGATCGGCACGTTCAGAACCTGACTTTTTGGTTGTTTCAGCTTTTTCCAACCCACCTCTCATAGTGCTCTCAGCATTTATACAAATTGCACTTTATGGTTCCAGTTGATTTTGTTGAACAATAAAGTTGCAAAAAAAGGGAAAATGGATGGGCAAAAAATGTATCTAATTTATGGAGTGCTCTTATGTTTTAATTCTGTGCATTCCACTGATTGGCAGTCAGTGTTTTGTGGTCCAAAACTGGGCATGTGCCAGTCGGGCTGAATAAACTGTTCCACTGTGATTTATGTATCATTGCCATAAAGATTGATGGAAGCCTACATTTTTTATGTGGGAATAAGGAAAATGATTTTGCAGGAAAGTGATCTGATGTGTCAAGCTAAAAAAGATAACTGATTGAGAATCAGAAGTTGCACAAATATTTTCCTATATCATGATTCTCTTTTCTTACCCAAGCACTGGCCCCCACATGTATGGTCAGGAGCCATGGCATAGTCTTCTGTTGTCCTCACAGAGACAACGTAGGACTCGCAGTGTCACAGATACATAATAAATGTTGAATGAAGGACTCAAATGTGGGAGCATAGAGCTTAAAAGAGCCTTTGAAAGCCCTGGCGTGATGCTGTAAGACCAGTACTGGGCTGGTAACCTCTAGGTCGGCAGTTCAAACCCACCAGCTGCTCCTCAGAAATCTGATATAAGAGTACTATGAGCTGGAACTGACTGAATAGCACACAACAACATCATGAAAGCCAAACCTGATACTGTAGCACACTACTCAAACCTACTGCCATTGATTCGATTCTGACTCATAGTGACCCTGTTTAGGGCATCTGAGGCTGTAAATCTTTGCTGTTGTTGTTAGGTGCCATCAAGTCAGTACCAACCCATAGTGACTTTATGCACATCAGAAGGAAACACTGCCCAATCCTGGCCCAACCTCACTACTGTTGCCACACTTGAATCCATCGATGCTGCCAGTTGGCCAATCCATCTCATTGGGGGTCTTCCTCTTTTTCTCTGACCCTCTACCTTACCAAACTTGATATCCTTCTCCAGCAACTGCTCCCTCCTGACAATATGTCCAAAGTATGAGAGGCAAAGTTTGGCCATCTTGGCCTCCAAGGAGCACTCTGGCTGCACTTCTTCCAAAACGGATCTATTGGTTCTTTTGGCAGCCCATGGCACTTTCAATATTTTCCTCCAACACCCTAACCCAAAACCATCAATTCTTCTATGGTCTTCCTTATTCACTGTCCAGCTTTC
>NW_006408820.1:1054854-1067483 GCF_000296735.1 Chrysochloris asiatica
GAAGAAGTTGGTAGAATTCTTCTATTTCATCCTCACTGGCTTTAGTGGTTGGTGCATAAATTTGAATAATAGTGGTATTAACTGATCTTCCCTGTAGATGCATGGATATTATCCTGTCACAGACAGCGTTGTACCTCATGACTGATCTGGATATGTTCTTTTTTTTACAATGAATGCAACACTATTCCTCTTCAATTTGTTATTCCCAGCATAGTAAACCATGTGGTTGTCAGATTCAAAGTGGCCAATGCCAGTCCATTTCAGCTCACTAATGTCTAAGATGTTGATGTTTATATATTCCATTTCATTTTTGAGAACTTCCAATTTTCCCAGATTCATACTTTGTACATTCCATGTTCCAATTTTCAGTGGATGTTTACCGTTGTTTCTCTTCATTTTGAGTTGTGCCCCATCAGCAAATGAAGGTCCTGTGGGCCTTTCTTTCACAGGCTTTACTCCATTTGCACAATGACATTCAACTCTACTTTGAGGAGGCAGCTCTTCCCCAGTCGCATTTTGAGTGCCTTCCAACCTGAGGCTCTCGTTTTCTAGCACTATATGTGACAGTGTTTCTCTGCTATTCATAAGGTTTTCAGTGACTAAATATTGGGAAGTAGTTTGTCACTCCTTCTTCCTAGTGTATCTTTGTCTGGAAGCTCATCTGAAACCTGTCCATCATGGGTGACCCTGCTGGTATTTAAAATACCAGTGGCATAGCTTCCAGAATCACAGCAACTCACAAGCCACCACAGTATGGCAAACTGACTGACAAATGGTGGTTATGGGACTAGAAAGCCACACTTCTCTCCTGCAAGCAGCTAGTGGTGGGTTTGAACTACTGACCTTGCAGTTAGCTGTCTAGCACCTATCCTACAGCACCAGAGCTCCTTGGTAACACAGCATTGTTGCTGTTGTTGTTGTTAAGTGCCATCAAGTCAGTTCTGACTCATAAAAACTGTATTTGCAAGTTGCGACTGGTGGTTTGAACCACTGACCTTGTTGTTAGCGGTCCTATGCTTATCCTACGTTGCCACGTTGTTATTAAGTGCTGTCAAGTCGGATCCGACCCATAGTGACCCTATGAAGGGTTTCCAAGGAGCGACTAATAAGCTTGAGCCACCAACCTTGCAGTTCAAACGGCTTTGCAGTCTGGCGCGTTAACCCACAGCGCCACACCAGGACTCCACATCGCCACATAGGAGCTATTAATTTGAGGTTTTATCTAGTCAAAAGCAAATACAAATAGTATGTTACGATACTTCACTCAAGCTCAGTGACATCACTTTTATTCCAACTCATAGTGACCCTGCATTGGGTTTCTGAAAGAAACCTGGTAGTTTAGTGGATTACAAGCTGGTCTGGTAACAGCAAGGTCAGCAGTTCAAATCTACCAGACACTCTTTCATAAAGATTTACAGCCTTGGAAACCCCGTATGGGGACTTCATGGGTTGGAACCGACTCCATGACACAAACAACAGCCACCAGAGGGTTTCTGAGACTATGAATCTTACAGAAACAGATAATCTCATCTTTCTCCTTTGGAACAACTGGTGGATTTGAAATACCAACCTTCAGCTTAGCAGTCCACTGTTTATCCTATAGTGCCACCAGGCCTTCTTTTGTTCAGATACTTAGGGCTCCATAAAACTGCACATTTACCATCATACAGACACGCAGTCAAACTTGCCGTTGTGCAGTAAGACCTATTTGTTGAAGATTATTTTATCTTTTTCGTTTTTAGTATATATGTATTTTTTCAGGCATAAAAGCTTTTAAGTTCTGGCTGTCAGGGAATTAAGAAAAATAGCAACAAAAACAACTAGATTTAGAGCTATGGAGATCGCTCCTGCTAATTTTATATCTCACACAGCCAAAGGATAAAAGAGCTCTTTGCAAATAAGTTCTTCCGCGTGGGCTCAGAGTAATCATGGAGATAGCGTCATTCAACCTGATGCTGTTCTTTTTGAAGACATTATAAAATTCTAAAATCTTTCCTGTGGCTCTGTCATTGAAGAGAACCTTAACTGAGGAATAAAATTACACCTCTGTGTTTAACATCTGTTCCTTTCGTTATTTTCCACAAGAGTGCCATCTGAAATCGTCCTGTGATGCCCTAACTGTGCTGTTAAATATTATGCAAGGATTTTGCATTTTGTTTGGGGCACAGAAAGAGGACGTCTAGGATCTTAATAGTTTTAATTATGGATCTCAGTGATGGCTGCCATCAAGGAGAGTTCCAGGGTAAAGGCTGGCCTGGGAGCCAGCAGGACCTCCTTGCCCAGTGTTCATTTGGTTCTCTCTTACCAGCTGGTAACTCAGCTCCTACGTTGTCCTGAACACAGACTTTGTCCATTCTTGCCCCAATTTGGAGCTGCTGGTTAGCACTTTGATTGAATTAGCTCTACAGTAGCTCAGTTCTTGGAACTCCAGAAGAGAGATTCTGTGACTACCTTCTTCAGTGCCAGGGCCAGTGTCTGTCTGAAAGCTGGCCTCACAGGAGCCGCTCCGTGAACGGCTCTTTCTTACTTAGCTGCTAGGGATCTCATTTGCACCTCCTAGACAGGTCTTCTCAGGGAAGCCTCTTTGGGGTGAGCCTGTGAGATCCTGCCTTTGCCATGAGCTTTGTCATTTCTTTCCTATTCTGGCTGTGTACAACTCATGCACCTACCTGCTGAAGGCCTCATGGGGTTGCATATGCAGCCTGGAATTGACTAGATCATCTGTGGGTTGGAGTGCCAGCCATTCCTGGCCAGCAGGAGATTCACTGATGGCCCATTCCCTTTTCACACTACTTATCACCACTCTCCTCTGTTGACTTCACCATGTGGGAGCATTTTTCTAGAATCATTTTGATAATATCACAACAACTGCCTAAGGTAAGTGCTCTGTAAATTGTTGAGTTAAGTAAAGTAAGAAGAGGGTCATTGCCTTCTATTAAATGCAGAAATGCTTTACTGAAACATTCACACATAAACTCTTTCAGGGGCTGGCTCACCATTTGCTTTATATAGCATGTAGACCATTGTACAAAGCATTTTCAAAGCCTCCTTTTATTTATTTCTTTTTTCTCCTGGTGTGGCACAGCAGGGCAATACACTGGGTCACAAGGTCAGTTTGAACCTCAAGGTCAGTGGTTCAAACTCACCAGCCACTCCTCAGGTGGTATGAGTTGGAACTAACTCGAGAGCATTTAACAAGTATCTAGGAGGAGTCCTGGTATGGCACTGTAGGGTAAGCACTGGACTTCTAATCACAGGGTTGGTGGTTCAAACCTACCAGCTGCTCCTCGGAAACCCTATACAGGGTTGCTATGAGTCATAAACCACTCATTGACACTCAACAACAACAACAACAGTGTACAGGAATTTAGATTGTGATGGTAATGATGGTGGGTATGTGCCGTGGAGTTGGTTCTGACTCATAATGACCCTGCATAGAGTTTCTGAGGCTGTAAATTTTTACAGAAGCAGAAAGCCTCATCTTTCTCCCACAGAACAGCTGGTAGTTTTGAACTGCTGACCTGGAGATTAGCAACCCAATTCGTAACCACTACGCTACCAGCTCTCCTTTAGATTGGAATAGAAAGGTTAATGGGAGAGTCTAGCTTACTGCTTGAAGCAGATCAAATTGTATTTGTGTCTTCTCTGATAAAACTCTTAAGTGTGTTTTCAGTTGTCCTTCTTGTCCTTTGTCTTCAATTGCAGGTTTGTGTGCAGCTTGGTGTATTATGGCTTAACTCTGAGTGCAGGTGATCTAGGTGGAAATATTTATGCCAACCTGGCTCTGTCTGGTCTCATAGAGATTCCATCTTACCCTATCTGCATCTACTTGATTAACCAAAAGTGGTGAGTATAGATGACAATGAAGTATTCCAGATAGTATCCTCGCTCACTTTTTCTCTCTCTCACTAACTCAGTATGTACATTAGGCACTGGGCTGCTAACTGCAAAGTGACGGTTCAAACCCACCAGCAGTTTTGCGGGAGAAGGATGAAACTGTCTTCCCTTAAAGATGTACTGTCTCGGAAACCTTAGATAGGGCTGCTTTGAGTTAATGAACTCCATGACTGTGAGTTTGGAGTTTTGATGTTTTGGTACTAGGTGCTTCTTGGTGATTAAGAGTTCCCTTAAGGCCAGATGCAGTTAGAATTCACTTTTGAGTTCACTATTTCTTTGGTTTCCTAATTACTAGTTTTTTAGATAGAACTTTAATCCAGTATTGCCAGGCATGACTATCTACAGTTTTTTGAGTCCCAACAGATGAAATTATTAGTTCTGTGTTAACTAAGGAGCCCTAGTGTAACACAGTGGTTAATGTGCTGGGCTGCAAAGTTGGTATGAACCACAAGGTCGGTGGTTCAGATTCACCAGTCGCTCCTTGGAAACCCTGTACAGGGTCGCTATAGGTCGGAATCGACTCAACGGCACTTAATAACAACAACAACATGTTAACTAAAACCATCAACTTAGTAATATTTAGAAGTTCTTAGAGGAGGACAAAAGACTGAGGAATTAAAATAACTTTTCGTTTCTCCCAAGAGTGACTTTATTTTGTTGAGGAAGAGAACATACCATTCTGTTGCTACTCGTGGTCAGTGGGCATGGTTTTATACTGCTTTTAAAAAGTCATAGAGCACTTTTCCTTGTTCAGATTACTCCTCAGGGCAACTAAATATCCCATCCTGTGTGAGTGAGGTATCTGTTGGGTTATACTATTTCTCATTTTCCAGAAATCATCGTTTTAACTCCAAATAGGCATTATTTAGCACTGTACTTGTATTGTCATGAATATTTAATTTAGAGCATTTTGAAGGTCTGCATTGTGTTGTGTTCCATTGAAGACTTTTCAATCAGGTAGAATTCCCAGTTTTCTCTGCAGATCCTTCTATTAGTGACTGCAGCGTAGTCTCATCATGTCCCAAGAACTGGCTCAGACATCATGTTAAGAAAACTTTCCCCAACATCCCAAGTTGTACCAAATGCCCCTTCTCTGTGCTGCCTGCTTCTGACAGTCACTTTGCATGTTACAAGGATGCCATGATTGTGGTACCCTGTATATCTTTGCATCTCTGGTGCCTGGTAAGCATGGCTCCTGACACTTGAATGGCATTTGATAATGATTGCCAAAGTAGGCAAAATGATGTGGTGGCAAAGGAGACTTGACACTTTCACTGTCTTACAGTAATTACCGTCAGAGTCAGGATTAAAACCTGTAGCAGAGAGAAGGAACATCAGCTTTGGAATCAGAGACCTGAATTCATAATCTGGTCTTACCCACGTGCTAGCTGTATGACTTTGATGAAGTCTCAATGACTCATCCATGAACGAAGGATTTTAACTTATACCTGGCACAATGGTTATAAAAATTAAACTACTGAAGTTTCTAGCAGACCCTCAGCTTATGAATGCTGGCGTCTTTCTTCCAGTCTAAATCACTTACTTGAAAATATTTCCCTCAATAAAGTGCACAACAAATGCACTTAGTTCTGGCCTATTAACAAGCTTTTTTTTTTTTCTTCCTGCTTGTACTTTTAAGAGTGTTTTAAACTTTTACCTGCTTAAGCTTGGGGTAAAAAGAAAATGTAATGAAATAGAAAACTCCACTCTCCGTGCTTCCGTTTCATTTTCTATAAAATGGAAAATTCAACAATATGTGCCTTCTTGTTGTTAAGTACTGTCGAGTCGGTTCTGACTTACAGTGCCCCCCATATAGAGTTTTTGAGGAGCAACTGGTAGGTTTGAACTGCTGATTTTGTGGTTAGCAGTCTAATGCTGATCCTACAGTGCCAGACCAGGACTCCATATGTGCCTTAGAGATTAGCTAATAGATTAACTAAGATAATAGATGGAAAGCATTTCAAACAGTGCCTGGAACATACTGAACAGTCAAGGACAGAGGAAGCAATACTTGATGTTCTATTCCTCACATATCATTTACTCCTGCCATCAAGCCAGTTTTCCTTTGTCTTTGGCTGGTTATTTATTTTATAGCCTTATCATTGTCTTGGCCAGTCACATTTTCCAACCACTTAAAAATAAATAGGTAAGCATATGTAATAAACCAGGAAACGGTATAAAAGGAAAGCCAGGAGGAAGAAGCAGCTGAGTTTATAAGATTCCTGATAGAGATGTATCATTTCTTTTGATTACTTAGGTTTGGTCGGAAGAGGACATTAGCAGCATTTCTGTGCCTAGGAGGACTGGCATGTCTTATTGTAATGTTCCTCCCAGAAAAGAAAGGTAGGCCTTTCACATTTCTGCAAAGGTTTCTAGCAGCAGTTTCATTACAATGAATCTGAGTATAGTAAAGAGATTACCATATGCCATGCTTCATTTCTGTGATTGCATATTATTTAGCAATTGTGTGGGGTATAATGGGCCAGATTCTTTCCATTGCCTGAACTATTCTCTGGGTGAATAATGTGCTTAGAGGTGCACTATTAATTCTTTCAGGCTATTAAGCTACCATCTGGGGTGGCTGGGATGCAGTGCAGTGAGGGTAGAGTTGTTTATTTGATGATTATGTGGACTGGTTAGTTCTGCACAGAAAGAAATTGTGTCCAAGACTACAGATTGCACTCCTCATGCCAAACAGTCACAAAATCAGAGACTGCTGTTTCTAAACGGTTCCTTAGCACCTCTCAATATCTCCTTTAGTGCCCCTAAATGACTCCAAAATAATAGCAACAACAACAAGAATATTGACTGCTGGTAACAATCATCATTCTTTCAGTCTTATATAAAGTGTGACTAAGACATCTTCAGGAAACCTTGCTATATATATGCTATATATGGCTTCGAACAGTTGATGGAAAAGTCTGAATTAAAAGGCAGTGGACTTGTCCCACAAACCTTTCGAAGTCCTTTCTGAAGAGGTCCCTTTAGCATCCTTTTCTAAGCTGATCACTGCCCACTAATAGCTGGGTCTCAGCCAATTTACTGCACCAGCACACCTGACGCATGCCAGCAATTGCATCAGCAACTGTGCAGTGATTTTAGGCAGCGGGGAGAGGGTTAGAACACATTCTGCTGCTACCGGGTGTATGGGACAAGAGCCTCATGTGAGGGTTGTGGGACCTAGATAGGACTCCATTACGGAATTTGCATTGCAGATGTGAATGCTTATTAGATGGTTTAGCAGAAAGTCTTGCTAGGTCCTGGAAATGCATCTGAAAGATTCATTCCCTGCCACAGCATATCATTTATGAAATGCCCCTTTGTTAAATCGCTACTCCTTGAGGCTAAGTTTTATCAATGTCTCATTGAAGATCCTGAGACCAGGTGTTCTACGTGTTTCCATGGTGCTATAGGAACTGCAAGGTCAGCAGTTCAAACCCAACAGCCGCTCCATACAAGAGTGATGAGACTTTCTGCTCCTGTAGAGATTTAGAGCTTTGGAACCCCTATGCAAGGTTTGGCATCTGGATTGACTCAGTGGCAGTGGGTTTGGGTTTGGGATACTCCTAATGTGCAGCTGGTTGTTGGCTGAAATTCTGTTCCTTGAAACAGATAGTGCAGTCTGCTATCTGGTGAGGATTCCTTCCAGTATTCAGAATAGTCATAGGATGATTTTCGGGGGATCAGGGAAACTAGAGAGCTTATTAAGTGTGCTTGTTTCCTATTAGTATCTCTGCCAGTACCTGGTACAGGCAAAACTGCTTGCCTATTGCCTGTCATGTCATGGGCTGGTAAAACTAAGTGCCCAGTTCTTATCTGAGGCAAGATAGTCATGGGCTTTGGGTCCCTGTATCTGTGTGTTTGGCAGCTTTTGTACTTCATGCACCAGTTAGGAATTCCATTATTTCCTGTGACTAACTGTTCATTATTCTAGTTACTGCTTTGTAGGGCAAACCTTTTCATTGTTTCTGTAAACACACCTGTAACCTCAGTAAGCCAGGTCCATTCATGCCTTTCTACTTTCCCACATATTTACACATGCCAGCTAACTCACCTTTAAGACGGCACTTGGCCCTGGCCTGAAATGATGTACTAGAGACAACGAGGCTATACACAACAAACCTGAAGTGAATGCTGATTGGTGGGCTCTCATTTAAGCAGGAATCCCCTCTCTCACTTCATTCAGTTTATGAGAACAGCTTGAATCAATGCTTCAAATTGGTTTGAACTGTTTCTGTCATGGCTGATGCAGCAAAATCAGCCTAGACCTAAATTTGCAAAATGTGGACGTGCTGGAGTGATAACTAGAATGGGAAAAATTATGGGTCAAAGGACTGTAGAGAGTGACACACATTCAAAGCATGCAACCAGCCCCTACCTGCCCCACATTTTCAAATCTGGGTCCATTCCAGTGTTGCTCCCTCAGCCATGACTGAACCAGGAAGAACCGGTTCAGAGCCCCGCTGCATCTTTTCATGATTGTGCTCCTGGCTAGACACAGGGTAAGAAGCAGAGCATGACCGAGTACTTTGTACACTCCACAAATGTGTGAGTCTGATCCTCTATTATACTTAAAGGATCCCAGTTGGTGTGATGGCTAAAGATCTGGGGCTTGAACCCACCGGTCACTGTACAAAAGAAAGATGTTAACAGTCTCCTTTTGTAGAGATTTGTAGCCTTGGAAACCTTATGTGCAGTTCTGTTCTGTCCTATGGGATTACTATGAATAGCATTTAACTTGACAGCAATGAGTTTTGTTTCTGGGTTTTTTGTTTTGTTTTATTTTGTTGTTTTATACTTACAAAAGTAGACAACTAGTCTATTATAAAAGATTTTTAGGGAAAGACATTCTCTAATGACCTTTAGTAGATTATTTATATTTTAATAACCATTACTGTAATCCTCTCCTACTACAATTGGGTCCATTTCCTTTCATTTCATTCATTATTAGACAGAGAAAACAGATGGTCACTGCTTTTTGCATAATCCTGTCTACACTTACAGAGAGCTCTCCAGCTAGTCTTGAAACTTTTCTTCTTTGTGCATAAAAATATCCATAATTTAAACTTAAAAAAAAATCTCTTTAAAATATTTTGATGAGTTTTCTTTCAAATATCTTGAGATTTTTGGGTTTTTTTTTTTCAAAGTTCTGAACCATAAAACACATGTTATCATAAAAAAAAGTATAAAATATGAAGAAAAATAACTAAAAGTTTTCAAAATTCTACTAGCATCTTGTGTTCTTTGGAGACCATTCCTGTTCACCCTGCTTGTTGTGTTCATTTGCCCTCACTGTTATTAGCAGATGCCATCCAGTGGAATCTTACTCATAGCGACCACAACAGAATGAAACACTGCCTGAACCTTTGCCATCCTCACAGTTGTTGTTCTGCATGAGCCCAATGCTGTTGCCACCGGGTCAATCCATCACATTGGGGGTCATCCTCTTTTTTGCTGATCCTCCACTTTACCAACTGTCATGTCCTTCTCCAGGGACTGGTCTCTCCTAATGATCTGTCCAAAGTATAAGAGACAAAGTCTTGACATCCTGACTTCTAAGGCGCATTCTGGCTGTACTTCCTCCATTGCAGATTTATTTGTTCTTCTGGCAGTCCATGGTACTTTTTATATTCTCCTCCAACACCATAACTCAAATACATCAATTCTCTACCGTCTTCCTTATTCACTGTCCAACTTTTGCATGCATATGAGGTGATTGAGAATCCCATGGCTTGGGTCAGGCACGTCTTACTCCTGAAACTGACATCTTTGCTCTTGAAAACTTTAAAGTGGTCTTGTGCAGCAGATTTGCCTAATGTAATATGTTGTTTGATTTCTTGACTGCTGCTTCTGTAGTGTTGATGGATGATCTGAGCAAAATGAAATCTTTAAAAACTTAAATCTTCTATCCATTTGTCATGAAATAATTATCGGTCCAGTGGTGAGGAGTTTTGTTTTCTCTACATTGAAGTGCAACCCATTCTAAACACTGTGATCTTTGATCTTCATCAGCAAGGAAGTCCTCTTCCCTCCCAGCACGCAAGGTTGTATCATCTTTATATTGCAGGTTGTTAATGAGTTTTCTTCCAGTCCCAATGGCATGTTCTTCCTCATATTATCCAGCTTCTCAGATAATTTGCTCAGCATACACAATGAACAAATATGGTGAGAGTATACAACCAGACACACAGCTGTTCCAATTCCAGATCATTCAGTGTGCCCTTGTTCTATTCAAACAACTGCCTCATGGTCTATATACATGTTCCTCATGAACACAATTAAGTGTTATGGAATACCGTTCTTCACTTTGTTTGTCCATAGCTTGTCATGATCCACACAGTCGAAAGCCTTTGTGTAATCACTATAGCACAGGTAAACATCTTTCTGGTATTCTCTGCTGTCAGCTAAGATCCATGTGACATCAGCAATGCTATCCCTCATTCCATTGTCCTCATTTGAACCCGTCCTGAATCTTTGGCAGATCTGTGTCAGTGTACCGTTGCAGCTGTTTTTGTATCATCATTACTAAACTTTTACTTGCTTGTGATATGAATAACATTATCTGATGATTTCTGCATCCCATTAGGTCACCTTTCTTTGGAATGGACACAAATACGGCTCTCTTCCAATTAATTGGCCAGGTAGCTGTCTTCCAAATTTCATGGCATAGATGACTGAGTGCCTTCAGTACTGCATCAGGTTGTTCAAACATATCAATTTGTATTCCATCAATTCCCAGAGCTTTGCTCTTTGTCAGTGCCTTCAGTGCACCTTGGACTTCTTCCTTAAGTAGCATGGCTCTTGATCATAGACTACCTCTTGAAATGGTTGAACACTGCCCATTTCTTTTTGCTACAGTAACTGTATTCCTTTTGTCTTCCTTTGATGCTTTACACAACATTCAATATTTTGCCCATTATTGTTAGATGCCATCAAGTCGGTACCGACTCATAGTGGCCCTTTGCACAACAGAATGAAAAACTGCTCAGTCCTGTGCCAACCTCATAATATTTGATACATTTGTGTCCATTGTTACTGCCACTGTGCCAATCCATCTCATTGGGGGGTCTTCTTCTTTTTCTCTGACCCTCCATTTAACCAAACATGATCTCCTTCTCCAGGGACTAGTCCCTCCTGACAATCATGTCTGAAGTATCAGAGATGAAGTCTGGCCATCCTGGTTTCCAGGGAGCATTCTGACTATACGTCTTCCAACACAGATCTGTTTGTTCTTTTGGCAGTCCATGGTACTTTTAATATTCTCCTCTAACATCATAGCTCAAAGGCATCAATTCATCTGTGATCTTCCTTATTTACTGTATAACTTTCACATGCATATGAGGTTATTGAAAATACCATGACTTGGTCAGGCACACCTTAGTCCTCAAACTGACATCTTTGCTCTTGAACACTTTATTTGAATAGGTCTTTTGCAGCAGATTTGCCCAATGCATTACAGTGTTTGATTTGGTGACTGCTGCTTCCATGAGTGTTGATGGTTGCTCTAAGCAAAATGAAGTCTTTGACAACTTCAAGTTATCTCCATTTATCTTGATGTTATTAAGTGGTCCAGTGGTGAGGATTTTTGTTTTCTTTACATTGAGAGGCAATCCATACTGAAGGCTGTGGTCTTTGATCTTCATCAGTAAGTTTTTTAAATCCTCTTCACTTTCGGCAAGCAAGGTTGTATTATTTGCATTTCACAGGTTGTTAATGAGTCTTCCTCCTATCTTGATGCTACATTTTTCTTCATATAATGCAGCTTCTCAAATTACTTGCTCAGCATATGGTGAAAGACTACAGCCCTGGCGCACACCATTCCTAATTTCAAACCATTCAGTGTTCCCTTGTTCTGTTCAAACAACTGCCTCTGGGTCTGTGTAGACCCAGTCCTCCAATATTATAAGTCAAGGATTAAATATTTTCTTCAGTTCTTTTAGCTTGATAACTGCTGAGCATGTTACCTTCCCTTTTGGTTTTCTCACTCCAAGATGCTAATACTTGACTTTGGCATCTCGACTGCCCTTTGAAAATTTCTGTTCAGCTTTTCTTACCTCATTTCGTCCTTTTGCTTTAGCCTCTCTATGATGGAGAGCAAGTTTCAGAGTGTCTTCTGATCTGACATCCATTTTAGTCTTTTCCTTCTTTCTTGTTGTCTTAATTACGTTTTGCTTTCTTCCTGTATGATGTTCTTGATGTCATCACACAACTCTTCTGGTTTGGGGTCATTAGTGTTTAATGCATCAAATCTGTTCTTGGGATGATCTCTAAATTCAGGTGAAATACGTTCAGTCAAGATCATAGTTTGGCTATCATGGATTTGCTTTAATTTTCTTCAATGTCAGCCTGAACATGCAGATGAGCAATTGACGGTCTATTCCACAGTTGGCTCCTGGCCTGGTGTTGGGTGAAGATAGGAGCTTTTCCACTGTCTTCCCATGGATGTAGTCAGTTTGATTTCTGTGTATTCTATCTGCTGAGGTCCATGTGAATAGTAATCTTTATGTTGTTTTAAAAAATGTATTTGCAATGATCTTTTCATTGGTCTTGCAAAATTCTGTCATGCAGTCTCCAGCATCATTTCTGAAACCAAAGCCATATTTTTCAACTCCTCATCCTGCTTCTTTGTTTCCAACCTTTGCATTCCAATCACCAGTAATTATCAATGCATCGTGATTGCATGTTTGATCAATTTCAGATTGAAGAAGTTGGAAGGATTCTTCAATTTCATC
>NW_006408820.1:1069461-1101927 GCF_000296735.1 Chrysochloris asiatica
ATGTTGGTGCAGAGCCAGGCTCTGTTTCATTCTGTTGTGCTTAAGGTTGTTTCGTTCTGTTGTGCATAAGTCAGTACTGACTCGATGGCACCTAACAGAAAGAAGCTTCCAGCATAATAGCAGCAATGCACCCTGCCACAGTATGACAAACTGACAAACTAGTGGTAGTTGCCCTCACTGCTTCCCATGAAACACAGATTCATTCTCTGTCTCTGAAAACTATGCCCCTCTGTTCATCGGCTGTTTTGTAGCCTCTATATATGATTGTAGTTGTGTGTAGCTCAGTCTTCAGCATTTGTAATGGTGATAGCTTACCTCTAGGAAAGACAAGACAGTAAGCTAGAAAATGGATCTGGTGTGGCATTATAGGAGAAGCGCAAAATTGCATGGTTGGTTTGAACCACAAGGCCAATAGGTCGAACTCCCCAGTCGCTCCTTGGGAACCCTATACAAGGTCGCTATAAGTCAGAATTGACTCAGCCGCATTAACAATAAGCTGGAAAATAGGTTGCTTGCAAATCATTAGCCTGTGGCTTGTAATTTCTAAGTGAAAGTGCCCCACCCAGTACATATTTGCACGCTGGCTGGCCTCCAAGTAAATGTTCTCCTCTGAGGATAATGTTACCAGGTGACCACTACAGGTAATCCAAACTTATGATGTATTTGAGTTATGATAAACCTCACTTGCAACTGTTTTTCTCTGTACATCTTATCATTAGTACTGGGCAAGTATTGTGGTGCATAATTTGCAGATGTTATCATTCTTGTGTCAATTCACAAAGACAGTTTAGATTTTAAAAAAGAATGATAATAGAAGGAAATAACAATGAAAACTTTTTTTTTTTTTTTTTAATAAGGAATTTGACTTATATCAGAACTGACAAGAGTCGTTGGTATGGAATAAGTCGGGGACTACCTATGATTTAGGAGTTCTGGTAGCGTAGTGGTTACAAATCGGGCTGTGAACCTCAAGGTCAGCAGTTTGAAACTACCAGCTGCTCTGTGGGAGAAAGATGAGGCGTTCTGCTCCCGTAAAGATTTACAGCCTCGGAAACCCTGGACAGGGTCGCTATGAGTCGGAACCGACTCCTCGGCACTTAACAACAACCTATGATTTATTCTATAAATTGGTCATTATAGATTTCATCTGATCACTATTCTTACCTAACTCACTGCTGTCTGGTCGATTGTGGCTCACAACAATCCTACATAGGATTTCAGAGACTGTAAATCTTTACCAGAGCAGACAGTCATCTTCCTACCACAGAGCAGCTCATGAGTTTGAACCGCTGACCTAGGGGTTAGTTAATTATCCCACAGTGCCACCAAGGCTATTCTTGTTATTGTTAGGTGCTGTCCAGTCAGTTTCAACACACAACAACCCTGTATAGGGCTTCTGACTTGTAGCTGTTGGGTTTGAACCTGTGATCTTGCAGTTTGCAGTCCAGTGCATACCCTATAGCACCATACCAAGACTGACTTGGTGGTGGTGTGCTGTCAAGTGAGTTCTGACTCGTAGTGACTCTGTATAGGGTTTCCAAAGCTGTAAATCTTTCTGGGAGCAGAATACCTCATCCTTTTTTACTAGGACTTCTTGTGGACCTTAGGATTATCAGCCCAACGAATAACCCACTATACTATCAGGGCTCCTTAGGACTTATAAGAGAGTTATAATAAGTAAGCCTTTACAAGACTGGTGACCATCCATTAAGTGCTGACTATGTACTGGTTTCTTCTCATATGTAAAAGATATTAGATATTATCCCAATTCTGAGGTTACACAACAAGTAAGTAACACTTATGGGTTCAGATTTCAGGCCATTCTGACTCTAAAGTCAGTATTCTTTTGGTAATGCTGTTTTTTCCTCCTACAGTTTGGAAACCAAGCTGGTGTTGTTTTCAGGTGCTGTTCAGTTGATTTCAGATCACAGAGACCCCATGTGAGAGAGTAGAGCTGCTTCATAGGTTTTCTTAACTGGGATCTTTACAGAAGCAGATTATTAGGTCTTTCTCCTGGCAGAGCTGATGGGTGGGTTCAAGCCACCAGCCTTTTGGTTAGCATTGGAGTGCTTAACTGTTTGCACCAACAGGACTTCTTAGAACCAAAGTATTCATTGCAAATTGTGAAGCTGTTTTCATGTCTAGAGTTTAGGACCAAGCTGGTGTTGTTTTTAGGTGTAGTGGAGTTGATGTCAGATCACAGAGACAGACCTCATGTGAGAGAGTAGAGCTGCTTCATAGGGTTGTCTTAGAAGATTTGTGCTGCCTGTTGAGGTACAGCTTTTGACTCGTCAGTGTATGGGCCTGAGAGGAATTGGCCCGGTCTAAGAACTCGGGTTGTCAGGATGGCTCTGGACTCTTGTTGACAAGAGTTGTAGTCTGGCCAGAGAACCTGAACACTAGGGAATCAGAGAACGTGACTATATAAAGAAATCTCACAGATGAAGGAAGTTTCATCACTCTTAGCTGTTGTTGTTGTTGTTAGATACCGTTGAGTTGGTATCAACTCATAGCAACCCTGTGCATAACAGAACGAAACACTGCCCAGGTCTGCGCCAGCTTCACAATCGTTGCTATGTTTGAACCCATTGCTGTTGCCTCTGTGCCAATCCCATCTCATTGGGGATCGTCCTCTTTTTCTCTGAGCCTCCACTTTACTAAACATGATATCCTTCTCCTGACAATATGTCTAAAGTATAAGAGACAAAGTGTCCCCATCCTGGCTTCCAAGGAGCACTCTGGCTGTACTTCTTCCAACACAGATCTGTTTGTTATTTTGCCACTTCATGGTCCTTTTAATATTCTCCTCCAACACCATAGGTCAAATGTATCATTTCTTCTACGGTCTTCCTTATTCACTGCCCAACTTTCACATGTTTATGAACTTATTGATAATACCATAGCTTGGGTCAAAATGGCTAGAATTTGTTGGGTTAAATATCATAAAAGAGTACATCCAGGAAGAGCCCCAGAGATCTCTAAAAGGGACCTCCAAGTGTGAGTGCTTTGTGATCTGTGCACATATTAAGGAAAATACTGAAGCTATGGAAATGACTACCAGAAAGGAGCAGTTAGAACAATTCTTGGGAACACTTGAACCCAACCCACTACCTTCGAGTTGACTCACAGCGACCCTCTCAACCACAGTAGAACTGCTCCATAGGGTTTCCAGAGCTCTGAGCTTTATAGAAGTGTACTGCCTCATCTTCCTCCTGGGGAACAGTTTCTGGGATCAAACCACCAGCCTTTTTTTTTTTTATTATTATTACAACCCAGCAATGCTTAATCCATTACATTACTAGGGCTACTTTTTGGGAACACAGGGCCATAAATATTTCTCATCAGCTAGACTCTATTTGGGTAGAGAACACCCATGTAATGAAGGAGGACACTGCAGGAGGCGAGGGAATGTTAGTTACCCCCATTTCCCCATGTTTGGAAAAGTAGAGGGTTGGAGAAAAACAGGAAGACCCCTAACAAGATGGATTGGTACAGTGGCAGCAGTAGTGGACTCAGGCATAACAACAGTTGTGAGATTGATCCAAGACCGAGCCGTGTTTTGGTCTGTTGGACATAGGGTCGCTATGAGTTGGTATCAACTCAATGGCACCTAACAACAACCACTATATGAGGCTAACATTAGGTTAGACAACTGCAGAAGAAAAGATCTGTGAACTTGAAGCCATCCCAAGAGACATGAAACAGAAAAAAAATTGAGTAAAAATTTTAAAAGCTTCCATGAGTTGTGGGATAATGTCAGGTGGCCTAACGTATGTGCAATTAAAATAAATTGGTGCATCAGAAAAGGTGTAGGTAAAGAAGGTTTCCCAAATTTTATGAAGATTTTATGAACAGGAGCCCTGTTGTAGCACTGTAGGCTAAGCACTGGATTGCTAACTTCAAAGTTGGTGGTTCAAACCCACCAGTGACACCTAGAAAACTCTGTATAAGATCACTGTGAGTTGGAACTAACTCAATAGCATAAACACATAATTAGAAAGGGATCCATGTATCAAGAAGAGGGTGTAACAATTTTAAATCTGTATGCATCTAACACAGATTTGAAATTACATGAAGCAAAAATGGGTCAAACTGAAGGGATAAATATAAAATTATACTTGGATAGTTCAGGATGTTTCTAATGATAGAAAGAAAAAGCAGGCAGAAAGTAACCAAGAATGCGGAGACTTGAACAACCAACAGGACATAATTGGCATCTGTAGAACATGCTCTGCAACTGCAGCAGATAGGCATTCATTTTGAAGTGCACACAGAACATTTACCAAGATAGATAATATTATGAGCCACAACATAATTTTTAGTAAGTTTAAAAGGACTGAAATCACATCACATATGTTTTTGGTAGCAAAATAGAATTAAACTAGAAATCAGTAGCAGGAAGATACCTGGACAGTGCTCAGGTATTTGACTATTAAACAACAGAGGGCCAAAAAAGAAATCAAAGGAAATTAGAAATTATTTTTAACTGAATGATAATTAAAACTTATCAAAGTTTGTAAGATGCAGCTAAACTGGTGCTTGTTATTGTTGATAGTAAGTGCCATCGAGTTGGATCTGATTCGTAGCAACTCTGTCTCGGGTTTCCAAGGAGTGGCTTGTGAGATTGAACTGTCAGCCTTGCGATTCAAACCAACCTTGCAGTCCAGTGCATTATCCTACAAAGTCACACCAGGACTCCAAAGTAGTGTTTAGAGGGAAATTTGTATCATTAAAACGTACATTAGAAAAAAAGAGTTCAAATTCATCACCTAAGCATCTATGTTGAGGAAATAGAGAAATAAAATACAAAGCAAGCAAAAGGAAGGAAATGATATAAGATCAAGAATCAATGAAATGAAAACAGTAAAACAGTGAAGAATAACAGTAAAACCAAAAGCTGGTTATTTTAGAGCACTAAAATCAATATGTCTTTAGCATGTTTAATCAGGAAAAAAAGACATAAATTACTGATCTCTGAAATGAGAACGGACACATACCGTAGGACTTATATTATTGGTAAGTGTCGTCAATTCAGTGCTGACTCATAACAATCCTGTATAGGGTTTTCAAGGCTTTAAATCTTTGTGGGAGCCGAAAGCCTCATCTTTCTCCTCATAGAACCTGTCGACATTAATTAAGATACAGTATGAACATTTTAATGCCAAATAAGCTTAACAATTTAAGGAGAAAAATTCCTTGAAAGATACAACTTCCAAAGCGTACTCAAAAATAGGTAACCTGAATAGCTCTGTGTAAAGAAATGCAATTAGTAGTTATAAACATTCCCACAAAGGGAACTTCTGGCTCAGATGGAGTCACTGGTAAATTCTACCAAATACTTAAAGAAGAAATAATGTCAACTCTACACAAACTCTTCCAGAAAATAAAGTGAATAGCACACTTCCCGGCTTAGTCTGTGAACGCTTCCGAAAACGCTTACGTCAGAAAACTTGTTCCAAAAATGCTTCAGTAGCTCCATCACTGGAGTACACTGATAACCACATCAGTTCTTTACTTTGAAAGATACCGCTATTTTAAGTCTTTATTTTTTTTAAGATAAGTAGTTTAATGTTTTTCTCTTAATCATTTTTTATGCTTACCAATCACTTCGACAGCTTATTGGGAATAACCAGTAATATCTGATTCCATTTGTATTTAAATTACCAAGATGAGGAATCCAGTGGCCGGCAAGCCATCCTAAACGTAGCTCAGGATGACCAAGTTCAGCAGCACCACAGGCAGGAAGTCCCAGTAGCTAAAAAGATAATTTTCTAGTAAAAAAGCTGTCTAAAATTGATATGGCAGCTGAAGACAGGTGGTTGGAACATCATAAGGCAGTTGCTGGCATCAGCTGAGGTGTTAGACTGCTATGAACGCTTTTATGAATGTGAGGCTGCATCCAGCTCCTTAGAGGTGCACAGCCGGATGTGTCCTGAGCCTCACATGAGATAGCTTCCAGTTTGGGTTTTGTTGATTATAAAGTTTAGTTCATAATCATTTGAGTTTCAGGATGGCAGTCCCCTCATATGTTGTTCAAGATGTTGCAGAGTGTCTCTATACTCATACTGCTCTGCAGGATATCTTACGGGTTGAAAACGGTACCAGAGTATTTGCCATCAATCAAATGAACATATTTCTGTCTGTTTCAGTGCCGCCTAGTACATTTTCCTGACTCACTCAGTTTTCTGGGAAATAATTGATGGACTTAATTTGGCCTCATGTGGTTTAAATACAGGACGTTGTTGAAAATCTCAAAAGTCTAGACACGTATCTCAGGGTTAAATCAGAAAGTTGTAGTTCTCTCTCTGTCTCATTATTTCTCATGGGTTAAAAATGCAGTCTGGATATTAGAGCTAGCTTTTCATGCAAATAGCCTGGCAGAGAGGAGAGAGCAGCCCTAGGTGGTTGTGTTTGGCGGTGCCTGGGCCACTATATTCAGGACACCATCTTTAAAATAGATGAAGATTTATTTCACAGTTGAGCAGGGATGGATGGTGGTACTTGTTTTACTGGGATAAAGTGTTCTACGTGCCTCTCTCCTTAGGGAATGAGAGCGTATGAACACAGATTTGTTTTCACTAAATACATTTCTATCATTGTTGTTGTTGTTAAGTACCATATTGAGTCTGTTCAGCCTCATGGCGACCCTGGAGATGGTTTCCGAGTCCATGAATCTTTGCAGCCTCATCTTTCTCTCTCAGAGCAGCCAGTGGGCTCGAAGAGCCACAGCACTCCAATTTCTATCATATCTCATCCACACAGTTAGTGACACCGATGTCAGTACTATAGGTCGTGGCTGTGAGGAACACAAACAAGATACCAACCCTAAGCAGAGGGAACTCAAAATAGGTTTTGGGTAGATAAAGTAGGAAAGTAACTACAAAGTAGTGTCTGAAGCAGACTAATAGAATGGATTAGAAACTAAGGACAGTGGAGGTCAAAAGAAGGAGAGGATATTTCACTTGAGCTATTTAAGGGGAAAGGGGTCTCTATGAGCATTGAGTTGTCAAGGACTTCTTTCTTCTTGGATCAACTATCAACACTCATGGAAGCAGCAGTCAAGAAATCAAACGACGTATTGCATTAGGCAAATCTACTGTACAAGACCTTTTTAAAGTGTTGAAGAGCAAAGATGTCAGCTTGAGGACTAAGGTGTGCCTGACCCAAGCCATGGTATTTTCAGTAACTTCATATGCATGCGAAAGCTGGACAGTGACTAAGGAAGACTGTAGAAGAATTGATGCTTTTGAGTTATGGTGTTAGAGGAGAATATTGAAAGTGTCACAGGCTGCCAAAAGAACCAATAGATCCATTTTGGAAGAAGTGCAACCAGAGTGCTCCTTAGAGGCCAAGATGGCCAAACTTTGTGTCTCATGTTTAGAACATATTGTCAGGAGGGACTGGTCACTGGAGAAGGATATCATGTTTGGTAAGGTGGAGGGTCAGAGAAAAAGAGGAAAAACCACCAGCGAGATGGATTGGCAAAATGGCAGCATCAATGTATTCAAGCATGGCAACAGTAGTGAGGTTGGCCTAGGACCAGGCAGTGTTTTGTTCTGCTATGTATAAGGTCGCTGTGAGTCGGTACTGACTTGATGGCATCTAACAACAACAATGAGCAGTGATGAAGACCAAAAAGCACAGCCTTCTGTATGGCTTGCATCTCAATGTAAATAAAACAAAAATCCTTACCACTGGACCTATAAACAACATTATTATCAAGGGAGAAAAGATTGAAATTGTCAAGGACTTCTTTCTTCTTAGATCAATCATCAACATTCATTGAAGCAGCAGTCAAGAAATCAAGTGACGTATTGCATTAGGCAAATCTACTGCACAAGACCTTTTTTAAGTGTTGAAGAGCAAAAATGTCAGCTTGAGGACTAAGGTCCACCTAGCCCAAGCCATGGTATTTTTAATAACCGCATATGCTGAATGCGAAAGCTGTACATTGAATAAGGAAGACCATAGAAGAATTGTTGTTTTTGAGTTATGGTGTTGGAGGAGAATATTGAAAGTGCCATGGGGTGCCAAAAGAACCAACAGATCGGTGTTGGAAGAAGTGCAGCTGGAGTGCTCCAGGGAGGCCAGGTTTGCCAAACTTCGCCTCTCATACTTTGGACATATTGTTAGGAGGAACCAGTTACTGGAGAAGGATATCATGCTTGGTAAAGTGGAGGGTCAGAGAAAAAGAGGAAGACCACCAGTGAGATGGATTGGCAAAATGGCAGTATCAGTGGGCTCAAGCATGACAGCAATTGTGAGGGTGGCCCAGGACCGGGCAGTGTTTTGCTCTGTTGTGCATAGGGTCACTATGAATTGGTACCAACTTAAAACACCTAACAACAACAACTCCAACAAAAATGAGCAGTGGAGTCCCAAGGATGAAGATAAGAGCATTTTGTTTGGAGACTGTGAGACAATTACATCTGATGATTCAAACATCACTATTATTGACCTTCATAAGCAGGAGTCTCTCGAGAGGAGAGATTGGTTTTGGAAGCTGATGCATTTGTGGAAGTGGAGTCACAGTCCACAGTCACTCACCAGAGATGTTCAGTAATCAATGGAGAGAATATAACAAAGTCAATGGGAATCTTTTTTTTTTTTTTGCTTCTTGGGAGTACAAAATGATGTTATGTTGAAGATAAAAATGAGTATGTTCCTGATAGGGAGAAGTTAAACATGCTTGAAAGAGAATAATTAAATTGTAGGATCCCAAAGAAGGTAATCTTAATAAAGCAACGAACTGTAGTATTTTTGATAAGGACATGAATTGACATAAAATATATCTTTGTACTATATGCAATAAAATGTTACCTTAAGGAATTCACATATTATTATTGCTGGTAATTCAAGTGAGAAATTGGGGAGGAGGAAGAATTGAAGCTATTTCCATGGTTGGAGTCTTGTTCTTTGAAGAACATTATCTTACATTTGCTGGTGGTCATTTAAAGGGGTTAGTCGTTATCTGAGGAGTACTGGTGGCATTGTGGGCTCTGCATTGGACTTCTAACGGCAAGGTCAGCAGTTCGAAGCCAGCAGCCAAGGGAGGAGAAAGATGAGGTTGTGTGCTCTGTAGGATTGATACAGTCTCAGAAACTGAAAGGAGCAGTTCTGCTCTGTCCTACAGTATCACTATGAGTCAGAGTCAACTCCATGATGGGGGTGGGGGGGGTTTGACTTCTAGTTATCCCTTATCTAAAAGTCCTTGAGTGGTATAGATGGTTAAGTGAAAGATTGAACCTACCCAGAAGCACCTCAGAAGATAGACCTGCCAGTTGGCTTTTGAAAGATCACCTTGAAAGCCCTGTGGAGCAGCCCTACTCTACACACATGGGATCCCATGAATCAGAATGGACTCAATGGCACGTGAAAATAACAGCATTCCTTATTGAGCCTAGATGGCACAAACGGATTGGGCTTGATTGCTAACCGGAAGGATGGTGATTCTTACCCACTCAGCAATGCCATGGGGAAAAGCCTAGCAGGCTGCTTCCATCAAGATTGCAGCCAAGGACTTCTCTAGGGAGCAGCTTTCCTCTGTAACACGTGGCCTCACCATGAGCTGGAATTAACTCTACAACAGTGGGCTTGGTATCGTTTTGGTATTTCTTAATTTCTAAATAGAACACAAAGAAATGCAAATGAAGGATAGGAGTCTTCTCAACCTGCCGTTGCCTCTTCTATCCATCAGGCTTATTCCCTCATGTGCCACCAACGTACATGGATTGTTAAACAAAAGTGGGAAGAAAAGAATGTCAGGACCACTTTTGGTAGATACAGTTTAGGTTCTTGATTCAGCATACCTGGCCACGGTGTCTTAGAGTGTTTTGGCATTCCTGAGTGAGTGTAAGCTTAGTCACATGCAGGGCTTCAAGGGTGTGACCAGAACAATGAGGAAATGTGTGTGTGGTTATTATTAGCCTCTGAATGGGTATTCAGTTATCTCACCTCTTGGTTGTTTGAGATCAGCGATAATGACTCTCACTCCTACAAGGATAAATGAACCATCTAACCTAATTTTTCTCGACTAAGGAATCTTTAGGGTGTCATTGTTTAGTGCCTTCAGCTGTAACTAGAAGGTTGGTGACTCGAGCCCACCCAGGGATGGGATTCATTTTAAGAACCCCTGGTGGCACCGTGGGTTATAAGGTGGGCTGCTAACCACAAGGTCGGCAGTTCAGATCCATCAGTCACTCCGTGGGAGACAGATAAGGCTGTCTGCTCCTGTAAAGACTGACATCCTTGGGAAATCCTAGGAAACAGTTCTGCTCTGTCCTATAGTACTGCTATGAGTTGAATTTGACTCGAGGGACGTGAGTTGGGTTAGGGTTTGGGTTTGGGTTGAAGGAACTCACAGATGTTTCACTTGCCCTCCTTAGGCACAGGTGTGTTTGCTGTGGTGAACAGCCGCTCCTTGGCCTTGCTGGGGAAGCTGACCATCAGTGCTGCCTTTAACATTGTTTATATCTACACCTCTGAGCTGTACCCTACAGTTATCAGGTATGTGTCTCACCAAGTCACCACAGATAGGATGGTTCTCATTTCTTCTCGTGCATGGTTAGTGTCGGGCCCACAACAACTCAGAGCAAGCCCAACAGCTATCTCTGGGGACTGCTCTTACCTGCTTGGATGAGGAAAAGCAAGCTTTATCGGGATTTCCTTGTGTAGATTCTCCTACACTAAATAGGACCTATCACCCAGTAATGCACTGATATTTTCATTTCTGTGAATGCCAGATGCGTGACAGTCAAGGGAACAAGGTCCCAGTTCTACCAGATCTTACATTTTAGCAGGGCAGGTGAACAAACAAGTATGCAAAATTGTTTTAAAGAGAATTTCACGTGGTAATACATGAATATTGGGCTTAAATATTAAATGTTAAAAGTGGTTTTTAGTGAGTAGAACATGCTGATATCAGAAAGAACATCTTCCATCCTGAATGCTCCCTTTTATAGTAAGTCTGAAAACAAAAAAGAAGCCAAATTTGAAGGGGAAGGGTACAGTAAACTTATACACCACTTCTATGGGCCAGGCTCTTATTCCCCTGGCCAACCTTTTCAAAATGAATCCTTGTGTTTCCCTTGTCCACTTAAGAAACCCTGTGGTTCTTTCTGCCTGGTCATTTGCAGCCGTTCTTCCCCGTAAGAAATCAGTTTGTCTGTGACTAGCTCATCATTTCCCAAGTGTCCTTATAGCCTACTTTCTGTTGCCTGCTAGCTATATAAAACTAGGCTGGGAACAGTGTTGTCCAAAGTGGGACATATTGCAGGCATAATTGAAAATGTGGCTGGAGTAACAGTGTTCTCCTGCCTTTGACAGATACCATTCTCTCTCTCTCCTTCCCACCTCTTTCAAACCCATAACTCCCCAGGAAGGTAATGTTCTTAGTTCCCTGAAAATATTGGTTCTATCCACTCTTCTTTTGTATCCCTTGTCATTTAGTAACTAATTCATAGAGTTTACATGACAGACTTTTAGATCATAAGTCCTAACTCTCTAAAATACGGAACCGAAGAAGCAGAAAACCCTAAATATGCAAGGCCAAAAAATATATATATATATTGAAGTGTTTAGGTGTGCAACATTCTCTAAAGCGCACTTCCCAGTAGGGTGGCTATTAGCCCCCTGTGACTACTTAGATTTAAATTGAATTAAATTAAAAATTCAGTTCCTTAGTGTCACAGCCACATTTCAGGTGCTCAGTAGCCACGTGTCTATGATGTCTACCATATTGGACAGTGCAATTAGAGGATATTTCATCATCACAGAAATTTATATTAGCAGTGCTTTATAGAATCCTGGACTTCGAATCCTATACTCTTCAGATTTTTTTGAAACTTCCCCTCCCTAGAACTTACTGATTAATATGTTTGTTTTTTCCTTTTTCGTATGCCTTTCAGGAACGTTGGACTTGGAATTTGTTCCATGTTCTCCCGAGTTGGTGGGATTATTGCTCCCTTCGTCCCCTCACTGGTTGGTTTGTACTTCCTAGTTTCATTTTTCTTGATTCTCTACTTTGGAAGTATTTGCAATTTGAGTAAAAAGAAGTAATGAATAGATGCTATTTAAGTTCACAAAACCAATGAGAACCTTGCGCCTTTTAGACTAAGAATCCAGTAGCGGATGGATTCTTGCCAAGGAGGCTTTCTCTGCAGATGAGTCTGATTTTCAGCTCAAGTCTGTAGACATTGCAGGGACTATTAATGGCAGATACCACTTCCTGTCATCATTCACAAGTTAGTCAAATGGCAAATGTGTGTTACTTTTGTGCTGTGTGCTGAGCTGCGTGCTCAGGGCTTGTGTATGTTATCTCAGCATGTGCCACAGTAACTGGGTGAGGTGTGCATTCTTGTTACCTGTATTAAATAGGTGAACAATGCAGAAGAAAGAGGAGAAATAGCTTCCCCAGAGGGACGCAACTTAGAAAAGAAATATACTCTGCAGTATGTCTATTTGTGTATATATTTTAAAACAAAACAAAATCTACTGCCAGCGAGTCAGTTCTGATTCACAGTGACTGTACATAGCAGGGACGGGGAACCTGTTTTCTGCCAAGGGCCATTTGGATATTTATAACATCAGTTAATATAAATTTGTGTTGCTAGGGGAAAAGTTCCTAGATGTATTGAATTTCAAGTCCCACCTGCAGTTGCCTTGGCAGGGCTGGACCCAATGATTTAATGGCCTTATGTGGCCCGCAGGCTGGATCCTCCCCACCCTTACTCTGTAGAGTCTCCAAGACTGTGCGTCTTTACAGAAGCAACCAGTCTCATCTTTATATGTAGGAAAATAAGCAGATGGGTGAAGTCCTGGTTGGCACTATAGGATAAGCACTGAACTGCTAATTACAAGGTCGGCTGTTTAAATCTGCCAGTGTTGTTAAGAGTTGGAACCAACCCATTGGGTTTGATAAAGGAAGGTTAGATAAATAGATAAATGATAGATATTTGCCATTTTCTAAATACTGTCATTAAAAACAAAGACTATGAACCTGGAAACCTTCCAGCCTTAAAGTCTCAGATTCTGTGAAAGAACCTATTCCCATTCCTCCATTGTCTGATTGGTAAGTGCTGCTCAGCCAAGACTCGACCAAAGGCTGAGTGTGTGCTCGTCCCTGGTGTATTTCCTCTTGGTGTGGGGCCTGTGAGCCTGCTGTGTAGACAACTCTAACTCACCCAACTGCGTACTACGGGATGTTTCCGGAATGCTACTACATTCTTTTCAGGTGTTGGGTTGCAGTGCATTTCCCAGATATATCGCTTCATGTTTCATGCTTAATTTAAGATCCCTCCTTATGGGAAAGTCATATTCAGTTCCCTGTTTTCTTTTACAAAATGTGTTCTACATTAGTTGTTTATTACTAAAGATATTCCACGTTGGATAATGACCCCAGAATGGTGTTACAATAATACCCAGCACTGTGTCTTATGGAAGGCTCCTGGGTGGTGTTGTGGTCAAGTATTTGACTGCTAACTAAAAGGCTGTCAGTTCAAACCCAACAGCCCTTCTAGGAAAATGATGTGGCTGTTTGCTCCATAAAAGATTTCAGCTTTGGAAACCCCAAGGGGCAGTTCTACTCTTGTCTTACAGTACAGGGTCCATCTGAGTTGGAATTGACACAATAGCAACAGGTTTTTCTGGACCCTTGCTAAGCTTATTGTTGTTCTTGTTAAGTGCTGTCCAGTCGGTTCTGACCCATAGCTACCCTTTATAGAGTTTTCAAGGAGCGGCTGGTGAGCTTGAACTGCTGACTTTGCAGTTCAAATCAACCTTGCAGTCCAGCGCCTTAACCCACAGCAAAGCTTAGAAGAGGCAAAAGTGTGCTTCCCTTGATTTAGGCACTCATGTGCAGTGCTGAACATGTGTATGCACATAGGTGTTTAGAGATGAGAGCTCCTCCTCCCCTCTTCCTTCTTTCCCTTTCTCTCCCCTCCCTCTGTCTTCCTCTCCCCTCTGCCTCCTCCCTTTCTCTCCTGTTTCCCTCATTCTCCATCTTCTCTTCAGGTTTGAAAACTCAGGAAAAATATCATCTGAAGGGAAATCCTAAACTAGCAGTGGTCCCAACCACAGAATTCAATGGGCCTACAAGTCCTGGTGTGGTGCTGAGGGTTAATGCACCAAACTACAAAGCTGTTTGAACTGCAAAGTCGGCGGTTCAAGCTCCTTGGAAACCCTATGCAGGGTCACTATGGGTTTGAACCGACTCGACAGCATTTAACAACACAACAACCCATGTTGGCTGGAAGCCCAAACCAGGTCATAAAGCAAAGCTGCTACTGTGCTGGGCTAAAGAATGTCAAGCAGTAATCAGAAAGGCCCCAAAGCAACATCCTACAAAAATGTTTTCTGTGTTGCTATCTGTGAACACCTTTGTGTTTAAAGAAAATGGTGAAACTTTCTGGAGATTATCTTCTTGGATCTCTGAAGCAATTGCTTGTAGTAGGATTTTTTACAGGGTTCATTGCCAACATTTTAGTAAAAACCCAGAGTTCTTTAGGTTTTTTCCTTCTGCTACTCAGAGCTTTTTATTTCTTATTTATGTATTTGTTTTAATGTTTTATTGTGAATTATGTGATAGTTTACATGGGAGAACATTAGCTTTATATTCTTCCTATCATATATCATTTTATTGGCATGGTTACAATCCCCTCCATGCATCATCAACCAACCAACGTGTACACCCTGCAAGCCTGCCCCCTGGTCGTCAGCACACAGTGCCTTTCCCTCTCTGGGTCTAAAGTCCCCAGCTGCTCCACCTTTCCATGTCATTTTCTCTGCCTCCATCTCTGGCACTTTTTTTTTTTTTTAAATAATATTTTGTGTTTTCAGTGAAAGCTTACACAGCACATTAGGTTTCAATTTGATAATGTCTGCACAAATTGTTCAGAGACAATAGTCAACATTTTTCACAGTGTTTCAACATTCTCTTTAATTGTGTTCTGATTGTTCCATTTCCAGTACTCTAGTTTCCCTGTTTCTGTTCAGAATTTTTGTACCTTAAATCTGTCTCGGTGTCTCTCATCTATAGTATGTTGTGAATCAACAAGAGTTTGTAGGATTAGGATTATTTGGCAGGTTCTGGGTAAAAACTTTAAAGTTTGCCTTAGTAAATACTTTGCGATATCCCGAATGTGACAAGTATATGTAAATCACTATTGTGTGTTACTACATGAAATGGAAGAATTCCTGCAATCCCAGACCCTGTAGGACTGCTCTGCAAAGAGACACCCATGTCTGCTTCTCCCACAATACCCACAGCATGCAGAAAACAGTCTGCTGCCTCCATTCCATAGGCCAGTTGTTGTTAGGTGCTGTCCAGTTGATTCCAACTGCTAGCAACCTTATGCACAACAAAACGAAACACTGCCCAGCACGGTACCAGCCTCACAATTGTTGTTAAGCTTGAGCCCACTGCGGCTGCCACTGTGCCAGCGCATCTCATTGGGGTCTTCCTCTTTTTCACTGACCCTCCACTTTACCAAGCATGATGTTTTCCTCTGGGACTGGTCCCTCCTGACAATATTTCTGAAGTATGAGAGACAAAGTCTCGCCACGCTGGCTTCCAAGGAGCACTCTGGCTGCACTTCTTCCAACACAGATTTGTTTGTTCTTCTGGCAGTATCTATGGTGCCTTTGATATTCTCCTCCAACACCATAATTCAAATGCATCAATTCTTCTATGGTCTTCCTTATTCACTGTCCAACTTTCGCATGCATATGAGGTTATTGAAAATACCATGGCTTGGGTCAGGCACACTGTAGTCATCAAACTGACATCTCTGCTTCTGGACATATTAAAGCGATCTTGTGCAGTTGATTTGCCTAATGCAGTATATTGTTTGATTTTTTGACTGCTGCTTCCATGCGTGTTAATGGTGGATCCAAGTAAAATGAAGTCTTTGATAGCTTCATTCTTTGCCCATTTATATGGATGTTATTTATTGCTCCACATACCAGTGATGCCTTTTTATTGACTCACTCTGTCTGTCCATTCCCCATGAGGCACTGAGGGATTTCCCAGGGCTGTTCTCTATGAAGAAAGAAAATTGGTCTATAATAAATTCTAATGGGAAGACCACCCAAATCAAACAGCCCCATTGCCTCCTAGTCAATTCCAACTCATAGTGACGTTATAGGACAGAGTAGAACTACCCCATAGGGTTTCCAAGGCTTTACAGAACTAGATTGCCAAAGCTTTCCTCTATGGGAAGGGCTGCTAGGTTTGAACTCTTGACCTTTCGGGGCTCGGTCAAGCACGTAACAACTGTGCTACCGGGTTGCTTGTGGGAAGATTAAGCTCACGGTAAATAATGACAGTTCTTCATTTATGAGCCTGCTGATGTCATCTGCTAGGGAAACCAACACTGGCTTTTTGTTTTCCATTGTGCTCTCTATCCTACAGAAATATGTGCAGTGGTCTTTACCCTTCATTGTCTTTGGAGCCACCGGCCTAGCTTCAGGCCTCCTGAGTTTATTATTGCCTGAAACCCTTCACAGCCCCTTGCTAGAGACTTTCTCTGACCTTGAGGGTTATTCCTATCGGAGACTTGGAGAGGAAGCTCTGTCATTACAGACCTTGGATCCCTCACAGGTATGTTGGGATTTTTTTTTTTTAGCCATTCAAACTCAGTACTTGAATAATTAGGGTGTTTTATTTTGTTTGTTTTTTAACTTTCTATTGTCCGGAGGGAACAGTCGCTGGAGAAGGATGTCATGCTGGGTAAGGTGGAGGGTCAGAGAAAAAGAGGAAGACCCCCAACGTGATGGATGGGCCAGGTGGCATCATTGATGGCGTCAAGTGTGGCAGCGGTAGTGAGGTTGGCCCAGGATCAGACATTGTTTCATTCTGCTGTGCATGGGGTCGCTATGAGTTGGTTCCGACTTGATGGTACCTGACAGCAACAATTGTGAATTGAGTGACGGTTTTCAAACAAGACATCCTCTCTACATTCAGTAAACTATACACCTGTTTCATCTCAATGATTACAATCCCCTCCCTGCAACAACATCTATCCCACTTCCTCCCTGTGGCTCCCCATTTACATCTTATATTTCACAAATGGACAAGGTAGAAATATTTGATGTACACTTACAAAACAAAATATATTTGTACTCATTTAAATGTCCAAAGGGCACATTCTGCCAGCCAGCCTCCTGCCTGCAGGTACACAGCCACTGTTTTTGCTGTTAAATAATTCGTTTTTGACAAGTAGAATGCTCTGGTCAGATGAAATAGAATTGAGTCAAACTGCTTGAAAACCAAGGTGAGATCTAATCATCAGAGTCACAAAGATGACAGCTGGGGCTTGCTAACACTATTGGAATACTGTAGACATGAGGTCTTAGGGACACAGATGTTGTAGAAACCCATTGAATTTTCTTGTCAGAAATGTCATGCCATCATTTCACTGTCCTTCTCTCTTCTTCCTGTTTTAGTCAGCAGACAAGGAGAGCACTTTAGGCAGTGAGAGTGAAGAAGAGGAGGAGTTTTATGATGCAGATGAAGAGACTCAGATGATCAAGTGAAGAGCCATCGATTTCTCCTCAGAAACATTGGATCATCTTCTGTGCCTCTTGCCAAGGCAGATTCTCTCATGACATCTCAGTGACCTGTAGACAGAACGGCTTGGACTTACATAGATGGCGCTATGGAATAGTGGAATGAGATTTTGAGGCACTAGAGAAGTGACGTCATGAGAGAAGACTTCACTGCATTGAAGGAACAATGGTCAGTTTGTCCAGAATGCAGGTTTTGCTTGGAAAAATGACCTCTGGCCCAACAGTTCACACCCAGCGTTTCCAGAGTGGTTTGCCGAGTTATTGGTAGCAGTTTGAACGTGCTGCTTTGCCTTCTTCATGACCTACGTAAAGTTTCTCAACATTCCAGTGGGATGCCATTTTTTGTACCTATCCCTCCCAGTGGCTCCTCACCGGGAAGCTCTAGAGGCAGAGTGGTGTTAAGATTTCTTTCTGTGTCAGGAGAATCCGTGAGAGGTGTTCTGTGTGGCTGGAGGCCCTGTAGCTTTACCTTAACTGATGCAGTTTCTTTTCAGCTTGGTCCCCAGCCTACTGGAGGACTTGAGTACTTGTGCCTTTGTCTCACAGATTAGTAAAAGCCAAATGTACCAAAGTGATTTTCTTCAGAGTCAGAGCCCTGTTAGCGCCCTTTGATACTCAGATTGTATAATCTGTTCAGTTCCCATTCATACATACCTCTAGAAAAATGTCCATCTAAGATTCCAGTACCAGCAGTAACCACAAAACCATGCACAGTAAACAATAAAGCTTTATTAAGATGAAAAGGAGTTAAATAGTGGCATATTGGTCACTTAGATGTATAAATAAAAAGGTACAGTTTTTAATAAGGAAGCAAAGAAAATTGAGATTCATGAAGTCAATGGTTTATTTTTGCTTTCAGTGTTGTGTAATTAAAGACTTGAATAACATTTAAGAATTCTTACCTTTCTTGTCCTAGATCAGCCCCTACCTGTTTAGTTACAATAGAAGGCACAGTAATTTCATAGGAGGTATAGCTTTTTCACTAAGTACTGCCAACTTTCAGGTCAATAAAATCATATATAGTTTCCTAAAACCATGTGCTGAAAATATCTGTTTCCCCAGGAAACTTGAATGTTATCTTAAATAGGAGTATTAGCTTGGATCCAACCAATGCAGACAGCATTACATTAGTCACTTTCCCAACTCGGAAAATGTTTTCAGAATTGCCACTTCTACTAATGTCTGGAATTGAACAGATGCATTAGAGGTAAAGAGAAGACGTCGCTATGGATGCTTTTAGAAATCTGTGAGGCATCACCCCCAGTTGGCTCCAAATACCCTCTGGTTCTTTTCCACATGGACTTCAGTTTGCACCCAACCAATCTACCTTTGTATTCACTAAGGTATTTTATGTATTTTGATGACTGTCTGTATGCACTGGTTTATATATTGGTATTGTTGTTGTTAAGTGCAGTAGAATTGGTTCCGACTCATAGCTACCCTGCATAGGGTTTCCAAAGAGTGGCTAGTGAGCTTGGACTGCCAACCTTGTGGTTCAAACCTATCTTACAGACCAGCGCATGACCCCATAGCGCCACACCAGGACTCCATTATCGGTATTAGACTTTTCATAAACATGAACCATCTCTACGACTGCTTATGAGAGAAAGTCAAAAGCTATTGCTATAAATCCATAGTAACTTTTTAAACAAAAATATCAAGATAAAAAGCTATGTTTTCTTGACATATTACCCACTTAGGGTTATACACTTCTGAAGGTAGTGTTTCCATCTTTCTAACCCTTCCTGAGGAATTCTGCAATCGTTGATACACACCACATCAAAATGGCAGTTTAGGTATCCTCAAGGGACTCAGATCATGTCCCTCTTCAATGTTATTTGGATTTGAGAAAAAATGAAGTCTGAAGGACCAAGATGACGGTTGTAGGGTGGATGAAATACCATAGGACAGCCCTTCCTATCCTCAGAGAATGAGTAGGTACATTGTGTTGATGGAAACCAATTCTTCAGCACAACTTTCCTGGCCTGTTTTTTTACCAATGCAGTTTTCACTTTTCTTGGAACTTCTTTATACTAAGCCCCCATGTTCATCCTGTGTCCTTCATTAAAATCTGTCAAGATTACCCTTTTGGGCTTCCCCAAAAATAGCCACTATCACCTTCTCACCTGACCTTTCTGCATTGAATTTAACTGGCCCAGCAAATCCCCTCAGAAGTCACTGTTTTGATTAGACTTGTTTGGTTTTTGAAGGTACCCTAATGAGACTAAGACAAATATATTAAGAGAACTTGCCTGCAGCACCCATTAATCACACATGTATGTCTAAGCACATTTTGTTTAGAATAAACCCATGCATCTATGAACTGGAACCCTACTAGCAGTATTGTTTTGACTTGCCCTCATATTTCTTCCTGTTCTTCCCAAAAGACTGTCCTAAACACTATAAGCCTTGCCATCAAGTTGATTGTGACTCACGGGGACTCCATGTGTTTCAGAGTAGAACTATGCGCCAAAGAATTTTCATGGTTGGGAATAAAATTTTGGAAACATGGCCAGGCATTTCTTCTGAGGCACCGCTGGGTGGATCCGAACCTCCAACCTTTTGATTAATAGTTACGTGTTTGATCATGGCTCGTAGGAACCCTGTTGGACAGGGTTTCTGATACTCAAAATCCTTTTTGGAACAGACAGCCTCATCTTTCTCCCGCACAGCAACTGTTGTATTTGAACTGTCTACCTCTTGCCTAGCAGGCCAATGCTTAACCCAAGGCTTCTTAGAGAGACAGTAAGGTCCTTACAACTGTTACTGTTTCTAGCCTTCAGGAAGGTTAGGAAACCTCGCCCCTCTAGTATCATTCTTGCAAAATCCCTTTTCTAGGAAATTCTGACTGAAATCTCCAACCTGTGGAGTCCTGTTTGGCTTTCTCTGTAAAATGGTGACCCACCACCCACCACTGAGAAAGGAAGAAGGGAAGAGTTTGCACAGAAGCTTAAAAACTCCTCTTTCATGGGTGAGCAGTAAAACTATTGTATTACTGTATTGTTACGTTAAAAGATGTTTTTAGTGTATCTGGAAATGTTTCTTGAATGCTTTTTATGTGTAGAAAGGTACACCACATACTGTCTACTAAGACAAACATTTGATTAACTTTAGATATGAACAATACGTAATCGTTTTGACCGATGTACAAATTTGACTTAAAGGCAAATTTTGGAACAGAACTGGGGCTGCCTATATACAATGGTCCTCATACAATGTTGAAATCGCAGAATGTCCTATTTCACAGACTATATGGACATTAAGTAACATGACTGTATATGAATAGTTGGTTGGTTAGAACTTTGTTTTCATTATAAGAGCAATTCATCACATTATAGAAAACTTGGAAAACAGAGAAAACAAATTATCACCTTGCAGCCTGTATAACTTAAACAATGTCTATTCTTGTTAGACACACTGAGAGCTTATAGTACTTATTTCTTTTAATGCTGTTTGAGGCTCACAATAGGAATTTCATGATCAACTTGTTAGTTACAGAGTTCTGTCTTAGTTTTCAAAGGTACCCAGGTGGTGCCGTGATTAAGCACTCAGCTGCTAACAGAAAGGTCAGTGGTTTGAACCCACCAGCTGCTCTGCAGGAGAAAGAGGTGCCATTCTGCCTCTCTAAAGATTGTTGCTGTTTATGTTAAGTGCCGTCAAGTTGACTATAGGTGATAGCAATTCTGTATAGGGTTTCCAAGGCTATGCATCTTGGTGGGAGCAGAAAGCATCATTGTTCTCCCACAGAGCAGCTAGTGAACTTAAGCCACCTTCCTTGAGGTTCACAGTCTAGTGCATTTCGTACAGAGCCACTCCGACTCTCCCTCCATAAAGACCACAGCCTTTAAAACCCTGGGGGCAGTTCTACTTGGCCCGATAGGATGCCGATGAATTGGAACCAACTTGAGACAATGGGATTAGTTTCCAGTTGCTGTTGTATCAAATTACTACAAACTTAGTGGCTTTGGACAACACAAAATTTATTCTCCTTGAGTTCTCGAGGTCAGACTCAAATAAGTGTTAAGGGGCTCACATGAAAGTGTCAGTGGGGCTGGTTCCCTCTGGTGGCCCCAGAGGAATTTCATTCCTTCCCTCTTCTAACTTCTAGAGGCTGTGGCATTCCTTGGCTGTTGGCCACATCACTGGATTCCTGCGTCTGTTATCATATAGATACCTACTGCAGCTATATCAAAGTGTATCCTTAAAGGGTTCTAAGTGGGCTGCCTCTAGTTGAGGCATTAGAATATATTATAAAATAAAATGGATAACTTAGTCATCACTTGGAAAAGTCAGACTGTGAGTAAGAACCCCAAATCCATAATTTTTATTCATCCCATTGATCCAGTTGACTGGGCCTGCAGTCTGTCACTGAGATATATTGTCACTTATTGTTGGAAAGAATAAAGTGTTTATAAAACAATCTGAACATCTAAGTATTTGTCTGAGCTTTATTTATTGCTATAACTTAAAATAGTTATTAATGAATGATTTATTTCCCCATGGTCTATCAACATTAGTTGTCAGTATCTTTCATGTATCTCCTCTAGTGTTGTCTTAAGCCTTTCTCTTTGTTAGGTGCTTTTAAAGCCTCTTGTACTATTATAGAATGTGTTGTATAATTTAATAATAATGGTATCTTCCCACCTGGGCCATAGACATGTGAAAACTCGACTTTCTTGTTTCCTACTACATTTCAGACTGTAGCACTGGACCCCATGTGATGTAGCCTTCCACTACAACTCCATGTGAGCCCTATAGGTACATTAAATACATTAAATAGGCTGTGTCTTATTCATTTTAGTAACCTGTGTTGTTACTGTGTCGTTAAGTTGGTCCCAACTCATAGCGCCCTATGTAGGATTTCCCTGGAGCAGCTGGTGGGTGTGAACCTCTAACCACACCAAGACTCCTTAGGAATTAGCAAAGTAGACTTCTGGCAAGATGGTGAACTAGGCAGAAGCACTACATGGACCCTATACAACAAAGATGGTTGTTAAGTGCTGTTGAGTTGGTTCCAACCCATAGCAACCCTATATAGGGTTTCCAAGGAGTGGCTGATGGGTTTGAACCACCAACCTTGCAGTCTAAACTGACCTTGCAACCCTGTGCATTATCCTGCAGTGCCACACCAGGACTCCATACGACAAAGATATGAGAGGCCAAATAAAACAGACACAGGTAAAAATCCTGGAAACTTGAACTTCAGAGGAAAGACTACAGAAGTGAATTGGGTGGATGCTGGGAGGGAGGAGAAGCTGAGCAGGGATGGCAAGGGAAAGAGACAGACTGGTGAACAGCTGGCCAGACATTGTGCAACCATCTTGTAATTTTGTGAACAGCTTCAGTAACAAAAGGTAGCCTAGCACAGCAAATTTCACACAGGTAATAGGAAAATTGCAGTTCCTTCCTCCACCACACTCCCCTACTGACCATAGGTGTGGCTACTTCCCACCCTTACCCACCTCCAGCTCTCCATGAGTTTGGAGCCTTATGGTTGTGAGCCATTCCAGGGTGAGGTGGGGTCAGCTGCAACACTTTGATGCCTATATACAGGCAGGCCTGGCTCTGGACCTATAGAACCCACAGAGCCACTAGGTGTGCATTAGTAGAAACTCTAATAACCAGATACCTTGCCCCCAGCTTCCCTGTGGTCCTAAGAGTTAACTGAAACCAGTCCATCAAGGGCCACCATGAACTACTTATGAATTGAGTTCCCTGAATAGATAACACTGTCACATCTTTCCTGTACCCACCTCGTGAGCTTCTTGGCTGACAGGAGTCACCCAGAGTTTTTTCCTCTGGGTTCAACACTCTGGTTGCACTGTTTGTTTTTTGGTTTTGTTTTTTCCTTTCATTTTTTTCCATAGGTGCTCCTATGAAGATTTAAAGCTTTGGAAACCTTATACAGGATCACTGAGTCAGAACGGACTCAGTCATACACATCTACCACCACCACCTGAACAATCAGAAAAATAAATGAAAAAATCCAAAGAAAGCCTCTGAGTTATGTGGGACACCATGAAGAGGAATAACTCATAGGTGATTGGAATTCCAGAACAGAGAGAAATCATAAGCACAGAGAAATCTGTTGAACGGTTGTTAGAAGAAAACTTCCCTAACATCACAAAAGAAGAGAAGATATACATACAAGAAGCTGAGTGAACCCCAAACAGCACAGATTCAAAAAAATAAAAATAACCAATTTCTCTAACAGAAGACAAGAAGATAAGCATATATGAAGCTGAATGCACACCAAACAGGATAGATCCCAAAAGAAAATCACCAAGACATACCGAAATTAAACTTCCCAAAATCAAAGACAAGGGAAGAATCCTGAGAGCAGCTCTGGGAAAATGAAGTCTCCCACAAATGAGAACCAATAATACTAGGCTCTGATTTCTCAGCAGAAACTATGCAGGTAAGAAGGCAATGGGATGGAGGCAGGGCTTGATGGCAGATTAGGGAGAAAGGCTGTGCAGACCTCCACCAGTAATAACATGTAATACCGTTCAAAGGATGGTCTCAGAAGTCTGAACTTCATATAAAGGGATAATTAGGAAGAGTAAAGCCTTACCACCGAGTGGGTTTAGAGCAGAGGCCAGAAAAGAGAGGGGTTTTCTGATTTGCAGTGGCCAGCGAGTCCTGGTGCAGCCATTTTTAATGGGAAGGAACAGATACAAGGTCAAAAGAGCACTTTCATCACAGAGGGCTGACCAATCATCAGAGATAAGGGTGTGAACATTTCTTTTCCTCTGACTACCTCCACTCTGGGGACCCGAGGAGATACCTGAGTGAGTGCCCCACCACCACCACCACCACGAGGCTTCTACTAATGCACAAAGATGCGCAAGGATTGCAGAATCAAGGGGGAGGAGTCAACAAGAGCAGCTTAAACGGGAGTGTATTCCCAAATGGGTCTGGCCAGCCATGGGCTGGTTCTTGCTAGGAGAAGCACCTGAACAGGCTTGAGAAGCACCCGAACAGGCAAAAAATGGGGGCAAAAAAGGCCAAAGCCTAAATCTTGAATTACATCATAAGGTGCAATGGGAACATCTTGAACTTTCTCGGGCAGCTTTGAAAGCAAGAAGCCAAAAGAATGAGGCGGGTTGGCGCAGTAGCACAGCAATGGACTCAGGTATAGTAATGATTGTGAGATTGGCCCAGGACCAGACTGTTTTGTTCTGTTGTGCTGACTGACTCGCTGGCACCTAAAAACAACAACACACTATATGAAGATAAACAGCAGACTAGACAACTGCAGAAAAAAAAGATATGTAAATTTGAAGACATGCAAAAATACATAAAAGAGAGTGAGTTCAGTTTCATATATGACTCATTTTGCTATGACTGTTTTTTTGTTTTATTTTATTTTTTGTTTTGTGTGTGTGTGTGATTTTGGACTTTAGTGTCCAGTCTGTCTTGTTTGTCTCCATTTTATCTTCGGGTGAGGGTGGAACTCTTTCTCTCCTTATCCGACAAGAAGACAGTAATTGTGGTCAGACAGCCAAGATACAATCATACCCTATACAATCCCAACATCTGGGCAAAAACCAATACCAGCTGCTATATGCCAGAACAATGTAAATAATCAGTACCTGCTCAAACAACCCTGCATTACATAGTGAAAAGAAGTGAAAAGAGAAGCCCATCCCCTGTTCACATCTACCAGGAAGCAATCAGAGAGCTAAGAATACACGAACATACATTCATCTAATTATTGGAAATACACCAGCACCACAATGCCTAAAAAACAGCAGAAATTTCTGCTCAAAAACCAAAATATGTAACTTATACAAATGAGCTGGAGGTAGACCTGGAATCTCCATTGAAAGAAGTATATGTAGACTTTGGAATTGCCTGATACAGAACTCAGGAGAATGATATTGAAGTGCATACAAATGTTCCACAGAAATGTTGAGGAATATAAGGAAGAAGTGAGAAAAGTACTACAAAAACAAATAAGATTGAAATAGCATTGAAGCCATTCAAAACCCGCAAAAAGAGGTCCAGGTGATTACTACCAACATATCAGAAATGGACAATACACTGAAAGGGCAAGGGAGTAGAATTGGAGAGATGGGAGCCAGAATCAGTGAGCTTGAAGAAGGTGATAGGATGACATATACAAAACTCTAAAAGAAAGAAAGAAAGAAAAATTGCCAACCAAGAATCATATACCCAGCAAAGGTGTCCTTCAAATACAATGGCAAATTTAGGACATTTCCAGATAAACAGAAATTAAAGGAATTTGTAATGACCAAAACAACTTTACATAAAATGGTAATAAAGGTTGTTCTTTGGAGTGAGAACTAACAACATTAGGCAACAACCTGAGATTAACATATATAACAAATACCAACCAGAACTCAATCCACATATACAAGTATTTAAAGTCAAACAAACCTCCAAGACTCAAAATAAGGAAACAAGAGATCTCAATGTATACCAATGAGATGAAGTCAACTATAAAACAAAAATAGGGAACAGTGTAGATACAGAACTTGTAAATGACAAGGAAGTCAGGTAGATTTCTAAATAAAGACTGTTGGAAGCAGGGGGAGAAATTAGAAATTACAGAATAATCTCAAAGAAAAATAACACACCTGTACATTAAAAAGAGAAAAATCAGGAAGATTCAGTAAACATTAACACAACAGAAATGAAAATGAAAAGAAAACCCTCAAACAAAATGAACACATCATAGAAAATTATATGGAACAAAGAATCCACATCACCACATACACACAAAATAAATAAACCAGAAAAAAATGACAGCAAGCGATTCATAGATACTGATAATTACATTGAATGTACATGGATTAAATGTGCCAATCAAGAGACAAAGAGCAGAATGGATAAGAAAATAGTGTCCTTCAATTTGTTGTATATAAGAGGCATATCAAAAAGAAAGTAACAGTCTAAATGCCCTCAACAGAAGAATGGTTTAACAAACTTTGGTACATACACACAATGGCATACTACAAAACCTTGAAGAATCTGTAAAATAATTCACAGCATGGTTGAACATTATACAGAGTGAAGTCAGCCAATCACAAAAGCGCAAATATTGTATGAGACCAATATTGTGAAAAGTTCAGAAAAGGTTTTCTTGATAAGAGAAACAATCTATGATGGTTATGGGGGGACATGGGTAGGGAAAAATATTCATGGATAGAGGGTAGATAACATGCTAACATTGGTGGCAGATCAGAAAGTATACAACATGAGGAAGCTTAGCAGAGAAAAGATGAAAGGAGACACAGGGAGGAATGCAACAAAGTGAATAGAGGTAAATGCTGTTAACTGTTGGTACATGGAGAGGATTGCAACCATGAATCAATGAAGCAAAGTATATGATTTGTTGAACATAAAGGTGATGTGCTCTGTAAACATTTGCTCAATTCACAATAAAAAGTGTTTTTTTTTTAATTACATAGAAGCTATCCCTCAAATATGACCCAAAATAAAAACATTTCTGGATCAACAGAAATTAAAGGTATCTGTAATAACCAGGCCAACTTTACAAAAAATGCTAAAGGGTGTTCACTGGATGAGAACCAACAACAACAGATAACAACCTAAGATTACCCACCCAAAACTTAATCTAGATATAGAAATATTTAAAGTATTTAAACCTACAAGATCGAAAACAAGGAACCAGAGATATCAATTTATAATGAAGTTAGCTAAGAGCAAAAAGAGGGAATAGTGAAGATACAGAACTTTTCAAATGTGATGAAGTCAAGTAGGTTTCAAGATGAAACAGACTCCCTTTTTCAGATCTGCCATCTGTGATGGAACCACCTCCAAGATGCAGATTTTTGTAAAAACTCTAACGGGAAAGATGATCACTCTTGAGGTCGAACCCTCGGATAAGATCAAAAATGTAAAGGCCAAGATCCAGGATAAGGAAGGAACTCCTGATGAGCAGAGACTGATTTTTGCTGGCAAGCAACTAGAAGATGGACACACCCTGTCTGACTACAACATTCAAAAGGAGTCCACTCTTCTTCTTGTGTTGAGACTTCGTGGTGGTGCTAAAAAAAGGAAGAAGAAGGCTTACACTACTCCCAAAAAGAATAAGCATAAGAGGCAGAAGGTTAAGCTGGCTGTTCTAAAATACTACAAGGTGGATGAGAACAGCAAAATTAGTCGCCTTAGTCGGGAGTGTCCTTCAGATGAATGTGGTGTTGGAGTTTTTATGGCCAGCTATTTTGATAGACATTACTGTGGCAAGTGTTATCTGACCTATTGCTTCAATAAACCAGAAGACAAGTAATTGTGCATGAATTAATAAAATACATGAACTAACAACAACAACAACAAAAAGATAAAACAGACTCCTAAACAGAGAAAATATAAACTACAGGGTAACCTCAAAAAAATTAATATATCTTCACATCAAAAATTTTAAAGTTGAATATGAAAGGTTGAGTAGGCATTAGAACAACTGAAATGAAAATAAAAAGGAAACCCACAGAGATATTTAACTACAGAAACTCATGTGGAACAAAGACAGCAGCAACACCACAAAAAAGCACAGCAAAATGACAGCTATCAATTCATATCTATCAATAATTGCACTGAATGTAAATGAACCGTATCAGTCAAGAGACAGAAAGTAGCAGAATGGATAGAAAACAAGATCATTCAATATACTGTCTACAAGATTCATCAAGAAGATGGAGACAGCCTAAATGCCTATCAACAAAAGAATGGTTAAACAATGGAATACTGCAAAATGTTGAAGAATAACAAATCTGCAAAACACTTCACAACATGGATGAACTTGGAGGATAGCATGCTGAGTGAAATCAGGCAATCACAAAGGACAAATATGAGATCACTATTGTAAAAAGTTAAGAAAAATTTTCTTGATGAAAGAAACAATCTATGATGATTACTTGGGAGAAGGGTGAAGAGATAAGTATTTATGGTCTAGAGGATAGACACATGTTAACATGGGTCATGGAGCAGGCAATAAACAAGAAGGAGATTGGCAGAGGAAAGATGAAGATATCAGGAGACAGACATGCAAGAGTGAAAGTGAATAGTGGTAAATACTGTTAACTGATGGTACATGGAGGGGATTACAATCAGTATAATGAAACAAAATATATGATTTGTTGAATGCAAAACTAATGATCTGCCCTGTAATTCACAATAAAAAGTAAAATAAAATAAATAAAAAGTATTAGCAAACTATCGGGAATGCAGTAGGCATCTAAATGAATGAATGACCAGACCCCAGGCAGCAAAGATTTGCTTATCTTGTCTATCTATAGTAATATGCTTAAAAGGAATGCTTTCCCCAAAATTAGACTGAGAAGAAATCAATGGATTATTTAGCTTTGGAAAGCTACTTGTAGATAACTAAAAACTAGTTTGAATTGTGTTCCACCAAAATATGTTTCAGCTTGTCTAGGTCAGATTCTCAGTGATTTGGCTGTTACGTAATACTGTAATGTGGCAATTATGTGGTGATTACCCATGATGTAATTCCATCAGAACCCTGATTTTGTCAGGCAGTTTCCCAGGGGTGTGGCCTGCAGCACATTTTATTTTTCAAGAGAGAGAGAAGTCAGCAGAGAAAGAGGGACCTATTACCTCTAAGAAAGAGGAGCCAGGAGTGGAGTGTGTCCTTTGCATCTGGGACCCATACACTGTGACGCTGCTAGATCCAGGGAAAGATGGACGCCAGGACACAAGGTGATCTCCAAGGAATGCTGGGTCTACGATGTTGAAAGGAGACAAGGACTTTTTTCCAGAGTCAGCTCTCTAAATTTGAATTTCTAGCCTTCTAAACTGAGAAAGTAAATTTCTGTTTGTTAAAGTCATCCACTTGTGGTATTTCTGTTATAGCCGCACTAGAGAACCAAGACATCCTCACTTCACCTTAACGTTTTCATTACCTAATCTCCCCATCTTGTGTGAAATTAGTGTTCAAATTAGAATATGTTAAACAGAGAAATAATTCCTTTTAGTACAGTCTTAGAATGGAGCTTTATTAAAAGGAATCACTTCTCTGTTTAAGGTTTAAGAATGAAAGGGTGTCCTGGTGTGGTGATACAGGATGAACCCTAGAATTACTAACCGAAATGCTGGTGGTTCAAATCCACTAGCTGCTCCTTGGAAACCCTATGCAGTTCGCTATGAGTGGAAACGGATTCAATAGCAATTAACAAGAGGAATGGAAGTTAGCAGGAAAGGTTTATCAAATAACCTTATTTAATATAAAACAAGCTTATTAACAATAAACTTACATTTCTTGATAAAGTTTCATTCAGCCTACTGAATTAGAGATTAAATTAATTTGATGACTGAATTTTGTTTTGTTTTGCTTTGTTTTTAGTTAAGAGCTCCCTGCTCTGAAGAATATTTGGCATAACTGTCAATTTTGTAACATCCAGTTCTCTTAAATTTCATCTATGGAATCTTATCATCCAGAAAAGCTGTCAGTTTGATATTAAACATTTGAAGAATCAGCAAATTAAGAAGAAAAAATCATTCTTACTAGGATATTAGATCAGTGTCTAGATTTTTCTGTCTGTCTGGTAATTCAGAAGATGGCTTTTGCATGTTTATTATAAGTTATATTTGACCAAAATTGATTTGCAAAGGAATAAACAAATGTCTGAAAATATGAAAGTAAAGTCTAAGGGAAAAGTTGGAAAGTTAGGCAGGTTGTATTTACTTCTTCATTCTGCCACATTTTACAAGATACTTATTAATTGGTAAATTCCAAAACATCCAAAATCCTCACCATTGAACCAATAAATAAAATTCTTATCAATAGAGAAAAGATTAAAATGATCAAGGACTTCATTCTTCTTGAATCAACTGTCAACACCCAAGGAAGCAGCAGTCAAGAAATCAAACGACCTACTGCATGAGGCAAATCTGCAGCAAAAGACCTTTCTAAAGTGTTGAAGAGCAAAAATGTCAGCTTGAGGACTAAGGTGCGCCTGACCCATGCCATGGTATTTTCAATAACCTCATATGCATGTGAAAGCTGGACAGTGAATAAGGAAGACCATAGAAGAATTGATGCTTTTGAGTTATGGTGTTGGAGGAGAATATTGAAAGTGCCATGGGCTGCCAAAATAACCAATAGATCCATTTTGGAAGAAGTGCAGCCAGAGTGCTCCTTGGAGACCAGGATGAACAAACTTCGTCTCTCATACTTTGGACATATTGTCAGCAGGGACCAGTCACTGGAGAAGGATATCATGTTTGATAAGGTGGAGGGAGGGTCAGAGAAAAAGAAGAAGACCCCCAGTGAGATGTATTGGCAATATGGCAGCATCAATGGGCTCAAGCATGGCAACAATTATGTGGTTGGCCCAGGACCAGGCAGTGTTATAGGGTCACTATGAGTCAGTACTGACTCAATGGCACCTACCAACAAGTTCCAAAATATCTTCAAGACTAGAAAATGTCTTCAGATGCAGTTGGACTGTATAATTCTATAGTCACCAGTACCGTAGCAAATAGGTAGCATAGAAGACATTTCTTAACAGTGAAAGAATTATGATCTTCCCAATCAGTTTATCAGGAGAAGGATAAGTCTTGATAAGGGTTCAGCTGACAAAGGGAAGAATCAATGGCTAAAATGTTGAAAGCCTGAGGCAGCAACAGAGAATTTGGAGGGAAAAAAAATCCATGATTAGGTTCCTAGTGCTTCTGTAATATAAATCCCAAAAGTGGTGACTTTAAAGATCAGAAAAATTTCTCCCAATTCTGGTGACGAAAGTCCAAATCAGGGTCTCAGCCGTGTGGACTCCTGTGATGTATAGGTTCTAGTGTCTGTCATTGATCCTTAGTTTCCTGTACTTACAGACAGATCCTCATATGTTATTTACCATCCTCTGTGTATGTTTCTGTATCATTTAGGATCCACCTGAAACTGGTGTGGTCTAATTAACAAAAGAACCCCCTATTTCTAAACAGGATCTCATCTATGGAGACAAGGACCAAGAATTCACAAATATTTTTTTGGGGATCGGGAGTAGGACACAATTCAATTCATAACATTGAAGAACCAAGTTAGTGGGTTTTTTGGTCATGTAAGAAAATGCATTAGAGTGAATTAAGTAGAGAAATATAATCATTAAGAAGCTTAAATACATCTAAATGATAAATGCAATGACAGCATCGGCTGTGTATGTTTCAATTTCCTTTCCTGACTTTCTAACCACCTCAAATAGCTTCACTGTAATTTGATGTACATTGTAAAATGTACATAAAAGATGAAAATATTTCTTAACTAACTTCTAGTATTCAAGAGATTATTCCTCTATAAATGAAAATCACATTTATTTATTCAATGAATGTTCAAGTAACTCCTATGTGCCAGGTCTCTAGTTAGGTGCTGAAATGAAAGAGCTAACATGTATTGAGCATTGTTCTAAGAATTGTATATACCTTCGGGCATCTAATCCTCTGAAGAAAACTATGACATTTAAATTAATGGTTTCATTTTGTAGATAAAAAAATTGGTTCAGAATATGTCACTTGCCCAAGTCACACAGCTAATAGAAGGCCAAACCCTGCTTTAATCCCAGGCCCTCCAACCTCAGAGGTCACTTCTGAAGTAACTACCCTATACTGCCCTAATTCTTGAATGGTGTTATTGTGAGGTGGTTTTGAGTCACCCCTGGCTCATGGTGACCCCAAAGGAACAAAAGACTTGCCATCTCCATGGCTGGTTGTGGATCAGATCTTGTGACCTAGAGGGTTTTCATTGATCTTTGGAAGAAGATTATCAGGCCTTTATTTTCAGTTTGTCTTCATCTGGAAGCTCTACTGAAACCAGTTAGCATCTACTGACAGACATGGTGGCTGTGCATGAAGTGGATTGGGTGAGAATTGAACCCTGGTCTCCTACATGTTGTTGTTGTT
>NW_006408820.1:1108362-1110745 GCF_000296735.1 Chrysochloris asiatica
TTGGCCCAGGATCGGGCAGTGTTTCGTTCTGCTGTGCATAAGGTCACTATGAGTCGTACTGACTCAATGGTACCTAATAACAACAACAACAAACATTCAGAAGTAGTCCACCTCTTCTTCCTAGTCTGTCTTGGTCTAGAAGCTCAGTTGAAACTTATCCACCATGTTTGAGCCTTCTGGTATTTCAAATACCAGTGGCATAGCTTCTAGCACCACAGCAACACTCAAGCCACGATTGCGTGATAAACTGGCAGACAAGGGATGGCCCCAATCCATAGAACATAAATAATGGTTTTAGAATCATTGAAAGTTGTTCCTCATTCTCATTTTCCTCACTTGTAAAATGAAATGTGGCCTTCTCATGTGGTGCTGTAGGATAAGGGCGGGACTGCTAGGTCAGTTTGAACCACAAAGTCAGTGGCTCAAACTCATCAGTTGCTCCTTGGAAACCCAATACTGGGTTGCTATGGGTTGGAAGCAAGTCGATGGGACTTAACAACAATGAACAAAAATGTAAATTATACCACTTTTATTAAAAATCTGTTTGGATGAATATGTCGTTGTGCAGTGGTTAAGTACTCAGCTGCCAAATCAGAGGTTGGTGATTTGAACACATCAGCTGCTTCATGGGAGAAAAATGTGGTACGCTGCTTCCCTAAAGGTTTACAACTTTGGAAATTACCCTATGGGGCAATTCTACTCTATACTATAGACTCAGAATCAAGTTGGAAGTGAGTTCATTTTTTGGGGTGAGGGAGGAGTGCTGGTATGGCTCTGTGGGTTAATGTACTGGATTGCCAAGTCGGTTTGAACCACAAGGTTTGTGATCCAAGCTCAACAGCCACTTCTTGGAAACCCTATACAGGGTCTCCATGTGTTGGAACCAACTCGACAGCACTTAACAACAACAACAACAACAACTTGATGGTGAAGGAGTCCTGGTGTGGCATTGTAGGATAAGCATTGGCCTGCAACCACAAGGGCAGCAGTTCAAACCCACCAGCTGCTCCTCGAATACCCTATACAGAGTCACTATGAGCTGAAATGGATTCAATGGCACTTACAACAACAAAAATGATGATTAAGGAGTCCTGGGGTGGTGCTGTCGGATAAGCTTTGAATGGCCATCCACAAGATCAGAGGTTTAAACCCACCAGTCACTCCTCAGAAACCCCAAATAGGGTCACTGTCAGTTGGAAGTGACTCAACAGCACTTGACAACAACAACAATGATGATGATTAAAAAGTCCTGGTGTGACACTGTATGGTAAGCACTGGATTGTGAACCATAAGACTGGCAGTTCAAACACACCAGCTGCTCCTTGGAAACCCTAGACAGGGTTGGAACTGACTCAGTGACGCATAATATCAACAGCAATGATGATTAACTGATATGTATATAAAATTCCACCCAACATGTTCAGGACTTCAGTAAGGGAGGGATTCCCAAAGATTGTAGAACAAAGATTAAATTCATGAATAAAAAAATATGACTTTTCATTGTGCTCTGCATTTTCTAAAATGAAATTGATATGAAATATTTAAGAAGACCATTTTCAACTGATCCACTTCATTGGCCAACTAACAGTATATATGAAGAAATATGACTTTGTAACCATTTTCCTTGTCCTTGAAAACTTCTCTTTAATACCATTTCCTTTTATAGGAATGTCTTTCTGCTGCCTTCCCCCGGGGGGGAAGCCAACCTCTGCTCCCATTTTTCTGAGGAATCCAGGGGATGGGGAGGAGGCTATAGCCTCCTGGTGGGAGGAATGGAAGTCCTATAAAAGACAGCTTCCTTTAGCCATACATTCATAGCAGGTCTTCCCTCTCTCTGTTGGAACCAGATTGGAGCGGTAAGTGTGGGAAAGAAGTAACTGGGGAGGATTGTGGGTGTGTGTTTTCAGAATATTGCTAGGGAACTGAGAGGAGGAAGACAGAAGGGGAACTGCACCATTTTCTAGGCTCTCTTATCCTTAAGGAAGAAAGAATGATTCTGAGGTTACTTTTTGGCTGTAAATCTATGCTCAAGGAAAAAAGCAATCTGGCCAGAGTATTGTCTAGGTTTGAATTGTGAAAACCCAAGGGAGCCTTTGGTGAGTTCATAGGAAGCACATTCAGTTAGTTACAGCAGGGGTGGGGAACATCTAGCCCAAGGACCATGTAGACCTGCAAAATCTTTTGGTCTGGCCCTGCCATGGCAACCACAGGCAGAACTTGAAATTCAGTAAATCTAGGCGCTTTTTTTCAAAGCTTTATATTATAGATAGCATAAATTTATATTAAGTGATGTTATAAATATCCAAATGGCCCTTGGCAGAAAAAAAGTTTTCCACCCCTGAGTTGAAGTCCTGGTGCGGTGCTGTGAGTTAATGTGCTGGAC
>NW_006408820.1:1111755-1112686 GCF_000296735.1 Chrysochloris asiatica
CACCACCAGTGTTAGTCTTATGGGTAAGGGTTGGACTAGGGGTAGTAGTAAGTCTGGGTCTAGTTTTTAGGATTTTAGTTAGGTTTATTTTATTTTGTTTTATTTTCTTGAAATCAACTTGATTTCCTCTCCGTTTGGAAGCTCTAGGACTGCATTGTTCTCTCTGTTTACTTTAGACTTTGTTGTTTTGCTGTGATTGTTACAACTGGATCACTGGTTCTCTATTTTCAGGCTAGAAATAGAATTTCAGTCTGTTTTTCTTTGAATACTTCCATATCTGGGGTGAATCTAGGTGATAGTGTCATATATGCTATATTCTCAGATTGTTGTCTGCGGTTGTTGGATCTGGATTCAAAGAACACCTTTTAGTATTTTTTATAAGGTTGGGTGGTCTGATTTTCACAAATTCTTTTAATTTCTGTTTATCTGGAAATGACCTCATTTCACCATCATAGCTGATGGACAATTTTGCTGAATCTATGATTCCTGATTGGCATTTTTCTTTTCTTTTAAAATTTTACATATGTCCTTACATTGCCTTCTTACCTGCATGGCTTCTGCTGATAAATCAGAGACTAGTCTTAGGAGAGTTCTCCTTTGTAGGTAACTTTACGTTTTTCCTGAGCTCCTCTCAGGATCCTTTCCTCATCTTTGGTTTTCAGTGGTTTGATTACAATGTGTCTTGGTGTTTTTTTTTTTGGGTGTTTATTCTGTTTGGAGTTCGTTCACCTTCTTGATTGGCTGTCTTCTCATCTTTCATGATGTTAGGGAAGTTTTCATACAACAACTCTTGGACAATAGTCTTTATGGGGCTTTTTGTTTGTTTTCTGTCTCTTCCTGTTCAGGAATTCCAATCACACATAAGTTGTTTCTCTTGATAGTGTCTCATAGAAATCTAAGGCTTTCTTCAGATTTTTTGTTGTCCTTGTTG
>NW_006408820.1:1113033-1122372 GCF_000296735.1 Chrysochloris asiatica
CCGGTCCTGTGCCAACCTCATGATCATTGCTACACTTGAACTCATTGCTGCTGCCACTGTGCCAATCCATCTTATTGGGGGTCTTTCTCTTTTTCACTGACCCTTCACTTTACCAAGCATGATGTGATTCTCCAGGGTCTGATCCCTCCTGATAATATCTCTAAGTATGAGAGATGAAGTATCACCATCCTGACTTCTAAGAAGCATTCTGGCTTAACTTCTTACAACACAGACTGGTTTGTTGTGGCATTCCATGACATTTTCAATATTCTCCTCCAGCACCATAACTCAAATGCAACAATTCTATGGTCTTCTTTATTCATTGTTCACCTTTCAAATACATAAGAAGTTATTGAAAATACCATGGCTTCAGTCAGGCACACCTTAGGCCTGAGACTGACATCTTTGCTATTGAACGCTTTAAAGAGGTCTTATGCAGCAGATTTTCCTAATGCAATATGTCATTTGATTTATTGACTGCTGCTTCCTTTAGTGTTGATGGTTGATCTGAACAAAATGAAGTCCAATGGTGAGGATTTTTGTCTTCTTTACATATAGGTGAAACCCTTACCAAAGGCTGTGGTCTTTAATCTTCATCAGTAAGTATTTTAAGTCCTCTTTGCTTTTAGCAAACAAGGTTGTATCATATGCATATCACAGGTTGTTAATGATTCTTCCTCTAATCCTGATGCATGTCCTTTAATATCATCCAGCTTCTTGAATTATTTGCTCAGCATACAGACTGAATAAGTATGGTGAAAGAATATAACCCTACCATGCACCTTTCCCAATTTTAAACCATTTAGTTTTCCCTTGTTCTGTTCAAATGACTGCATCTTGTCCATAGTTTGTCACGATCTATATAACTGAAAGTCTTTGAATAATCAATAAAGCACAATTAAATATCTTTTTAGTATTCGCTGCTTTTAGTTAAGATCCATCTAACATCTACAATGCCATCTCTCATCTCACGTTCTCTTCTGCTGCAGCTGTTATTTAATTTAGCAAAATTTTAGTGTATGTGATATTAATGATATTGTCTGATGATTTCCTCATTCCATTGGGTCATCTCTCTTTGGAATGGGCACAGATATGTATCTCTAACAATCATTTGATCAAGTATCTCTCTTCCAAATTTCTTGGCATAGATGAGTGAGTGCCTCCAATTCCTCATCAGTTCATTGAAAGATTTCAATTTGTATTCCATCAGTTTCCTGAGCCTTGTTCTTTGCCAATGCCTTCAGTGCACCTTGGACTTCTTCCTACAGGATCATTGGCTCTTGATCATATGCTAGCTCTTGAAATGGTGGAACATCAGTCTTTTGTTGTTGTTTTTGATACAGTGACTCTGTATATTCCTTCCATCTTCCTTGGATGCTTTCTACATCATTCAATATTTTGCCCATAGAATCCTTCAGTGTTTGAAATTGAGGCTTGAATTTTTTTCTTCATTTCCATGGCTTGAGAAATGCTGAGCATGTTCTTCCCTTTTGGTTTTCTAACTCCCAGTCACACATTTCATTATACTATTTGACTTGTCTTCTGGAGCTGCCCTTTGAAATTTTCTATTCAGCTCTTTTACCTCTTCATCTCTTCTATTTGCTTTAGCATCTCTACCCTGGAGAGGTTTCATAGTCTTTTTTGACATCCATTTTGGTCTTTTCCTTCTTTATTGTCTTCTTAATGACCTTTTGCTTTCTTCCTGTATGATGTTCTTGATGTCATCTCACAACGCTTATAGTCTTCGGTCTTTAAGCGTCTAATACATCAAATCTTCAGATGATCTCTAAATTTAGGTGGGATATAATCAAGGTCATATTTAGACTCTCATGGACTTGTTTTGATTTTCCTCAGCTTCAGCCTGAACTTGCATATAAGCAATTAATTGATGGTCTGTTCCATAGTCAACCCCTGGCCTTCTTTTGGCTGATGATATGGAGCTTTTCTACCATCTCTTTCCACAGATGTAGTTAATTTGATTTCTGTGTATTCCATCTACTGAGGTCCATGTGTATAATTATTTTTTATGTTGTTTAAGAAAGATATTTGCAATGAACAAGTCATTGGTCTTGCAAAATTCTCTATCATGTGATCCCCAGCATTGTTTTTATCACCAAGGCCATATTTTCCAATGACTGATCCTTCCTCTTTGTTTCCAACCTTTGCATTCCAGTCATCAGTAATTATCAATACATCTTTATTGCATGTTTGGCCAGTTTCAACTGAGGAAGTTGGTAGAACTTTTCAGTTTCATCATCAATGGCTTTAGTGGTTGGTACATAAATTTGACTAATATTTGTATGAACTGGTCTTCCTTGTAGGCATATGGATATTTTCCTATCACAGACAGTGTTGTACTTTAAGACAGATCCGGAAATGTTCTTTTTGATGATGAAAGCAGTGCCATTCCTCTTCAATCTGTCATTCCTGGCATAGTAAACCATGTTCTTGTAAGATTCAAAATGGCCAATGCCAGTCCATTTCAGCTCACTAATGCCTAAGATATTGATGCTTCATTTTTGACAACTTCCAATTTTACTAGATTCACACTTCGTACATTCCATCTTCCAATTGTTAATGAATGTTTACAGCTGTTTCTCCTCATTTTGAGTTGTGCCCCATCAGCAAACAAAGATCCTGAAAGCTTTATTCCACTCATGTCATCATGGTCAACTTTACTTTGAGGGGGCAACTCTCCTCCAATAGTATTTTCAGTGCCTTCCAACCTGATAGGCTTATAGTCTGGCTCTACATCTGACAATATTCTGGTGCTCTTCATCATGTTTCAGTATTCAATATTCTGGTGCTATCTGACCATATTCCGCTGCTATTCATAAGGTTTTCAGTGACTAAATGTTCAAATGTAGTCCCTCTCTCCTTCTTCCTACTTTGTCTTAATCTGGAACTCATCTGACATGTGCCCACCATGGATGTATCCTTCTGGTATTTAAAATAACAGTGGCAGAGCTTCCAGAATCACAGCAACATACAAGGCACCAGAGTACAACCAACCGAGAGACGAGCAGTGGGTTGCCTAATTAGTATTCTTTTAAAATTCCTTATCAGATAGTCCTGATACCATATTGGTGCTATATTTTTTAACTCTGTGTTTTGGTGAATAGAGTTCTGTTGTGGGCTGTAGGATAAGCACTAGACGCAAGGCCAGTTTGAACTGTGAGGTTAGCAGTTCAAATCAACCAGCTGCTCTTCAGAAACCATGTACAGGGTCGCTATGAGTCGGAATCGATGCCAAGGCACTAAACAACAACATTTTGGTGACTTGCTTGAGGAACTCTATCTTGTTTCTTTGTGTAATTGTCTGCTTTCTCTGAGATATTGTTCATATTTATATTTGATTGGTGTTTATATATTGGTGTGTTCTCAGATACGCACCGCCTGTCTCCTGGTGGATGTGGTAGAGACAGAAAGTGTGAACACAATTCTCTGTTCACAGTGTGACCTAGTTCAGAAGGGATTCACACACCTCCACAAGCAGGGTGCTTTGCTAGATACCTGACTCTAAGCAGAGCAGAAGCTTTGCAGGGTGGAGTGCCACTGGCCTCTAGATTGGTGGGGACAGAGACTTGCCACGCCTTTAGAGACCAGGAGGGCACAGGAGGTTGCTACCAACCTCCAGCCGAATCCTGTGCCTGCAGGCTGCTGTATCAACAGCAAAAGCTCAAAATAGCTGCACCCCATGCCAGCCCTCAGTCTGCTTCTCTCTCACTATTCATCTTCCTGTTTCAGTAGGCACTCCATCCACTTCTCTGCCCTATCCTCTGAGGACAACAACAGCAACAGAAAAACAAAAACATTGGCATTCTGTGTATAAGGGCCAGATTTCCCACAGTCCCTTAAACATTATTATCTCTTTCTGATCTTTGCCAAACTATCTAATTATGGGAGTGGCATTAGTTGGAACTTAATTTGCATGACTTTGGTAGCAAGAGATGCAATCTTTTTTTTTTTTTTTTAATTATTTGTATTTATTCTGTTGTGGATTGCTCTCCAGGTCCTCTGTCCAATCTATGCTGTGAATTTATGTTTTCTCATTTGGAAAGTTGACACTTTTATTTAAAGTTTTCAGTATCTTCAGTGTGTGTTCCTCATACACACAAGTTCATGTAAATGGTCAACTCCTTTTTCTTCTCATTCTGTTTATGAACTATTTTCATATCTTATCTCCTTATTTTATTTGGAATTTATTTTGGTGTACGAAGGAATATAGGGACCTGGTTTAATTTTTTTCTGAATGGATGGCCACTTTCCATTTCACCATTTGCTCAGCCATCCATACAGAATCCGTTGATGAGAAATGTAACCTTCCACAGTCAGAGCCTGTAATGACCTCACCCGTAGTCACTGTTGCTCATGCAGAAAAAAAGAGTTAGATGAGAGAGAAGGGAGCTTGAGACAGACACTAAGGAGACTTAACTTCAGTATTTATCTGTTAAACTTAAAAAAACAAAATAGTCAGTGACAAAATGAAAAATGTTCTCATTTGCAAAATCTGGTTGTGTATGAGCCTGTGAGTTGGTCTTTGGTACCTATAACGAATGCAGAGTTTCCCCACTATCTGAAATAGAGTGTTCCTGTGAAAACTTTCACAAGCCAAAATGGCACAATGCAAAGAAACAATCACCAATCATTTACATGGGAAAAATGAGTGTTCCCAGAAGCAAAAAATAACTTGCCAAATAACACAGAAACCTAAAATAACAAAAACTATCTATAGTGTTTACAGACAAAGTTCAAATGTGTGGCAGCTTGAAGCTGATGTGCTGAGTGTAGTTTCCAGGGAAAGAACTTGGCTACACCATGGACTGTTTAAGGTGCCTGCCACCTTTTTAACAGCTCACTGGAATACTAATTTCAATTTTCACCTTTGTTTGAAAAAGTGAAAATCCTCTTTGGATTGCTTTCTGTTAACAAAAGCAAGTACTGATGTAGGTCTTTTGTAAAATCAAATCTGTGTAAAGTGAACTTTTGAAAACAGGGCAATACCTATGTATGGAAATGGTATTCACTGAAAGTTCTTAAGAATGGACTAGTTACTGTCTCAGTCCAGCATCTACTAAAGAGGTTGTTGTTGTTGTTAAATACCATCAAGTTGGCTCCAACTCACAGCAACTGTGGATACAGTTTCCAAGGAGCAGATGGTGGGTTTGAACTACCGACCTTACAAGGGTTTCTATGGGTCGGAACTGAATCGACAGCACTTAACAACAATAACAACTTATCCTACAACTCCACATCATGACTTCTATTAAAATATGATAATATTTTAATGATTTATCCTTTCTTCTAAAGTGGTTTCCCTTAAAATGTTCATGCTTCATTTAAGTCCATTTTTCTAGTTTATATTTTTTTAGTATATTACCACTTTCTTCATATTTTAAATTAGTTAGTGTAGGGTTTTCCAGAGTAATCACAAAGTATCTATATGGAGTCCTGGTGTTGGGCTGTAGGATAAACATTGGATTGTCAACCACAAGGTTGGTGGTTTAAACCCACCAGCTGCTTCCTGGAGACACTTTACATGGGTTGCTATGAGTTGGAACCAACTGACAGCACTTAATAATAACATGGTTTTTTGCAAACCAGTCAATCCCCTACCATGTTATCTTCTTCTGTGAGCTATGTTTCTTTCTGTGTAAACCTTTCCTTAACTTTTCATAATAGTCTTCTCACACAATATTTACCCCTTTTTTCATATTGAAAATTTTATTTAATAAAGGTTTCTGTGATTCTGTAGCAATACTTTTTTAATTATTATTGTTGTGAATTGAGTGATAGTTTACATGGAAGAACATCAGCTTTATATCATCAATGATTTATATCATGCAATGATTACAATCTCCTCCATGCATCACCATTCAACGGTATTTCCTTCCATTCCCCCTGGGTGTTTTCTTTTTTTGGGGGGGGGGAGGGGCAGGGAGAGTAGGGGGAAGTACACAAAAACACTAAGGCATATATAATAATTTACACCACCAAATGGCACATTCTGCAAGTCTGCCTCCTGGCTGCCAGCTCTCAGTCCCGGTCTTTCCATGAGTCTAGAGTCCTCGGTTACTCCCTCTCTCCATGTCCCCATCTCTGTCTCCATCTCTGACCTCTGGTGTTGCTGCTTCTCTGGATAAGATCTCGTATTCCACTTGTGCTTTTCTCCCTTGAAGGTCCTCTGTTTCTGGACTGTAAGATTAACTACTCCCCTGGTTTTGTTACAAAACTTCTATCTTTAAAGTTGTGACAGTTGTAATTAGTCATGGTAACAATTATTCAGTATCGAATCAGAAGAATCTTTTCCCCATAGCTTTTCACTACATCCGTCTAGACAAGATAAAAACTATTCAGTGGGGACACTATCTTCCCCCACACATTCTGAAACTAAACTCCCTCTTGAAAACTTGGAATCTAGTCACTTTGTGCCTTTATCGCCCAATATTTGCCCTTTTGGGATTGACTAATTTTACTCAACATAATCGCAATAGGTTCACCCTATGAAGTACTTCTAGGTTTCATTACTTTATTGTATATATGTACCATAGTTTGTTTATTTATTCATCCACTGATAGTCTACATCTTGTTTTTATTTTATTAGAAGTTACTCTTATATTAAGAATAAAAATATATGAATCTATCATTACCAACAATAAAAATAAAATAGAATGACAAATAACCCAATCATAAAAATGGACAAAGGACTTGACTAGACATTTCACCAAAGAAGATGTTCAGATGGCCACCAGACACATGACAAGATGCTCTACATCATTAGCCATCAAAGAGATACAAATCAAAACCACAATAAAATACCAATTCACTTCCACTCAGATGGCTAAGAAAGAATTAGAAAAGCAAAACAAAACAAAATAACAAATGTTGACACAAATATGGAGAAACCGGAACTCCTATCCATAGCTGGTAAGAATGCAAAATGGCACAGCCATTGTGAAAAACAGTGTGCAATCCTCAAAAAATGAAAGTAGCTTCATGGTGAAGATGCCTGGCAAGATGGCAGACTAGGCAGATGCACTGCAAGTACCGTCTTCAACAAAGATTTGATAGACCTAAATAAACAGGCACAGACGAAAATTCTGGTATCCTGAACTTCAGGAAAACACTACAAGAACAAACAGACAAAATAAATGCAAAATTTGAAATTATGCGATACGTGTGATTAGAAATCCACACACACAAAAAACAGAAAAATGACAACTCATACCTATTGATAATTATACTGAATGTAATGTATTAAATGCACCAGTCAAGAGACATAAAGAGTAGAATGTATATAGTTCCCAAGGAATGGCTGCTGAGCTTGAACTGCCAATCTTGTGGTTCAAACTGACCTTGCGGTCTAGTGCTTTATCCCATAGTGCCATACCAGGACTCCAGGCTAGAGTGTAGACACATATTAACATTGCTGACAGGTCAGACAGTATACAACAATAGGGACGTTAGCAGAGGAAAGATGAAGGTAGCTGGAGACACAGGAAGGAATGCAATAAAGTGAATAATAGTAAATGTTGTTAACTGTTGGTACATGGAGGGTGCTGCAACCATGTAATGAATCAAAGTATATGATTTGTTGGATGTAAAACTGATCTTCTCTGTAAACCTTCACTCAATTCACAACAAAAAGTTAAAAAATAACTAAAGTAGAGCTACCATATGACTCAAAAATTCAACTCCAAGGTGTAATCCCAGAAGACTTGAAAGCAAAGACTAAAAAAGAGACTTTTATACCAATATTCATTGCAGTACCATTCACAATAGCCAAAAGATGAGATCATCTAAATGTCTATCAGTGGATGAATTGAAAAACAAACTATGGTATATCACTATAATGGAATACAACTTAGACAGTAGGAGAAATGAAATCTTGATACATGCTACACTGTGATGGCATTATGTTGAGAGAAATAAGTCAATCACAAAAGGAAAAATATTGCATGACCTCAGTTATATAAAATACAAGGAAGGACAAATGTACAGAAACCAAAGTTTATTAGTGACCAAAGTTTATTAGGTTTCCAGGGACAGAAGGGAGAGGAAAAAGACAGGTTATAGTGATGGAAAAATCCCATTGATTAAGGGTAGTGTTGCACAGATTCCAAGTGCTGCCAATAAGATGTATAGCTGTAAAACGTTGAATTGGCAAAAGTTGTGTGATAGATATATTTGCAATAACAATAAAATAATAGTTTCTGAAGCTGTTTATGAACAAAAAAAATGCCTTACTGGATTTGGCTCTTTGGTTTGGAGGTTTAGGGTCATGGTTTCATGAGAAGTCCTAGTTAATTGGCCTAATAAAGTGTTTAGTGCTTCTGTTCTATCTCCTATTTTACTGCATAGTGCTTGGGGCCTTATTAGCTTGCAAGCCACTGTCCAAAGCACAATAATTGGTCTGTATTCACCTAAAACAACAAAAGAAGGAAAATCAGGAGGAGGATATGGAATGTGTGACTAATTGTCTCTGTGAACAACTGTCTCCTTTGCTAAGCATCCAGAACTGGATGATGCCAGCTACCAAAACTAAACATTTTGATCAACAAATCCCATAGATAAATCCTGATCAAAGGGGGAAAATGCAGACCACATGACAAATTTTCATGGACTACCGGCTTGCTGGAGCCATGGAGATTTGATGAACCTCTGGTACTATATTGCCTTGAGATAATTTTTAAACCTTAAACCAAAAAATAACCCCTGAAGTGTTCATAGAATCAAACAATAGCTTTGCTTAACTAGGGGAAAAGGTTTGCCAGGAGCATGATACTCTTTCAGGGACTATCTGGATGGGATCAAATTGACAACAAGAACTTGGAAGATTAGATAGGAACCTTAGGGGTCAGTGAGCTCATGGAGGAAAAACTCAGAAAAACCGCGTGAGAAGGTTGCACAACTTGAAGAATGTGATCAATGTCACTAAATTGCACATGTAGAAAATGCTAAATTGGTACATGATTTGCTTTCTTCTCCCATAGAGATTTACAGCCTCAGAGACCATAGAAAGGATCTCTATGAGTCGGAAACAACTCCAGGGCACACAGCAACAACAACGTTTTCAGAGCAACAAAATAAAATTTAAAAAGAAACTTTGATGTTAAAACTAATACTAATACCATATGAAAGCAAGTAAACTTGTCAGGGGCCAGCCCCGACAATCTTATTTGGGGGTCCTTTGAAGGATATGTGGTGTCGGCAAAGAAAGCACAAAATCAATGGGTCTCGATGAATGGTGAGTCTTCTCCTCTCTCACATTTATTTCAGATTCTCAAACAGCTTTTATACTACTCTATACCATCAATCTATTAATCATTCTTTTCAAAG
>NW_006408820.1:1123257-1136324 GCF_000296735.1 Chrysochloris asiatica
TATATATATATATGTGTTGTTGTATATGTATGCGTTGTTGTAGATATATACAGTGTTGTATATATATATTTGTTGTTGTATATGTATGTGTTGTTGTATATGTATGTGTTATTTATATGTATGTGTTGTTGTATATATGTGTGTTGTTGTATATATATATATGTGTGTTGTTGTATATGTATGTGTTGCTCCATCAAGTTGGTTCCAACTCATAGGGACCCTATGTACAACAGAATGAAATACTGCCTGATCCTGTGTCATTGGTCAATGCCAATTATTGATGCTTGGGTTCATTATTGGCTCCACTGCGTTAATCCATCTCATTGAGGCTCTTTTTCTTTTTGCTGACCCTATAGTTTACATAGTGGTTACGAATCAGGCTACTAATCTTACAGTCAGCAGTTCAAAACTACCTGCTGTATCCTGGGAGAAAGATGAGACTTTCTGCTCCCATAAAGATTTACAGCCTCAGAAACCCTATTCAGGGTCGCTATGAGTCGGGACCGACTCCATAGCACATAACAACAACAACAACAACAACATAGTTTACCAAGCACAATGTCCTTCTCCAGGAACTGGTCCCTCCTGGTAACATGTCCAAAGTATGTGAGTCAAAATCTCCCCATCCTTCTAAAGTACATTCCTGCTATACTTCCAAGGCAGATTTGTTGTTCTCTAGGCAATCCACAGTACTTTCAATATTCTTTAACAACACAATAATTCAAATGCATCAGTTCTTCTCCAATCTTCCTTATTATCCATTGTCCAGCTTTAATATGCATATGAGGCAATTCATAATACCTCAGCTTGTGTCAGGTGCACCTTAGTCTTCAAAATGTTATTTTTGCTCTTTAACACTTTAGAGAGGTCTTTTGCAGCAGATTTGCCCAATGCAATCATTCATTTGATTTTTTTTTGACTGTTGCTCCTCTGAATGTTAAGAGTTCTGGTAGCATAGTGGTTACAAGTCGGGCTACTAACCTCAGGGTCAGCAGTTCGAAACTACCAGCGGTTCCACAGGACAAAGATGAGGCTTTCTGCTCCCGTAAAGATTTGCAGCCTCAGACATCCCATATAGAGTGTCTATGAGTCGGAACCGACTCCACGGCACACTACTACCACTACCACCTTATGAACGTTGGTTGTGGATCAGTGTAAAATAAAATCCTTGACAACTTCAATATTTTCTGTTTATCATGATATTGTTTATTGACCCAGTTGTGAGGATTTTTATTTTCTTTACATTGAGCATAATTCACACTGAAGTCTGTAATCTTTGATCTTTATCATTAAGTGCTTCAAGTCCTCTTCCCCTTCAGCAAACAAAATTGTATCATCTTCATATTATTAGTGAGATTGCTAATGAACCTTCCTTCAATCCTGATGCCATGTTCTCCATACAGTGCAACTTCTTGGATTATTTGCTCAGCATCCATATTAAGTATGGTGAAACGATACAGCCCTAACACACACCTTTCCTGATTTTAAACCATGCAGTATCCCCTTGTTTTTCTCTGATGACTGCCTCTTGGTATATGTACAGGTTCCTCATAAATACAATGAAATGTCATGGAATTCCCATTCTTCTCAATTTGATCCATGGTTTGTTGTGATCCACACAGTCCAGTGCCTTTGCATAGTCAATAAAACCCAAACAAACTTCTTTCTGGTATTCTCTGCTTTCAGCCAAGATCCATTTGAAGTTGGAGCAATGGTATCCCTTGTTCCAGGTCCTCTTCTAATCTGGCCTGGATTTCTGGCAGCTTCCTGTGTCAGAACTTCATTCTTTCTTATGACTGAATAATGTTCCACTTTATGGATATTTGGTCTTTTCCTTTCATTTCTGTCTTTTTAATGGCCTTTTGTTTTCTTCATATATGTTGCTCTTGATGTCATCCTACAACTCCTCTGGTCTTCAGTTGTTAGTGTCTAATTCATCAATTCTATTCTTGAGATTGTTGTTAGGTGCCATCGAGTCAGCACCGACTCATAGCGACCTTATGCACAACAGAACGAAACGATGTCTGATCCTGAGCCAACCTCACTACTGTTGCCACACTTGAGTCCATTGATAATGCCACCTGGCCAATCCATCTTGTTGGGGGTCTTCCTCTTTTTCCCAGAAGGTCTTGCCCATATTTTTATTTCACTTGTATTGCAATTTTCTGTCTGTGTTTCTCTCATATTAAATGAATCATTTTGATGTCTCTTCCATGAGTCTTCAGTGTGGTGTCATATTAAATGTGAAAAAAAAGAGAAGAGTTTTAAAGCTTAATTTAAATGCAGAGAACTGTCCTGAGAGATATTTCATAAGGCTTTAACTTAGAAAAGGCAAAATCATCCTATGAAGAGAATAAAATCAACATATTGAGAGACCCCAAATGATAGGCAGATTTGTCAGTTATGTGTTCCTTTTTCTACCTTTACTTAGCAGTCCTTCTGGGAGTAGTAAGATCTTCCTAAATTAGACTTAGAAGCTATGTGAAGAAAAATCCCTATGTCTGCAGCTAGTGGAGAAAAGCTGTTAAGTTCCCTTTGTAATTATAACCATGGCTTGCCATGTCTTTACCTGGGTCATCTCAATTAAATGGAAATATTATAAAAGATACTTAAGATATTTACCTGTGCTTTATTAACTACGCAAAGACTTTTGATGGTGTGGATCATTACAAGCTATAGACAACATTGCGAAGTATGAGTATTCTGGAACACTTAATTCTGCTCATGAGGAATTTGTACATGGACAAAGAGGCAGTTGTTTGAATAGAACGTGGGAATACTGAATGGTTTAAAGTTAAGAAAAGTGTGTATAGGGTTGTATTCTTTCACCATACTTATTCAAACTGTATGCTGAGCAAATAATCTGAGAAGCTGGCTTTTATGAAGAAAAACATGGCATCAGGATTGGAGAAAGACTCATTAACAACCTGCGATATGCAGATGATGCAACCTTGCTTGCTGAAAGTGAAGAGGACTTAAAACATATGCTGATGAAGATCAAAGAGCACAGCCTTCAGTATGGATTACATCTCAATGTAAAGAAAACAAAAATCCTCACCACTGGCCAAATAAACAACATTCTTATCAATGGAGAAAAGATTGAAGTTGTCAAGGACTTCATTCTTCTTGGATCAACCATCAACACTCATGGAAGCAGCAGTCAAAAAATCAAACGACACATTGCATTAGCCAAATCTGCTGCACAAGACCTTTTTAAAGTGTTGAAGAGCAAAGATGTCAGCTTGAGGACTAAGGTGTGCCTGGCCCAAGCCATGGTATTTTCAATAACCTCATATGCATGTGAAAGCTGAACAGTGAATAAGGAAGACCGTAGAAGAATTAATGCTTTTGAGCTATGGTGATGGAGGAGAATATTGAAAGTGCCATGGGTTGCCAAAAGAACTAATAGATCTGTGTTGGAAGAAGTGTAGCAAGAGTGTTCCTTGGAGGCCACGGTGGCCAAACTTTGTCTCTCATACTTTGGACACATTGTCAGGAGGGACCAGTCACTGGAGAAGGATGTCATAGTTGTTAAGGTGGAGGGTCATAGAAAAAGAGGAAGACCCCCAGTGAGATGGATTGTCAAAATGGCAGCATCAATGGTCTCAAGAGTGGCAACAATTATGAGGTTGGCCCAGGACTGGGCAGTGTTTTGTTCTGTTGTACATAGGGTCTCTATGAGTTGGTAGCAACACAATGGCACCTAACAACAACAACAACAACAATAACAACTTTAATTGAACAAGCTTCTAGAGATGGTTCATCAACAAGAGTTAGGGTGAGCTCTACTGGCTACCAAACCAAGGCATAGAGAACTGCAATTGTGTTTGGCCTACATACCTTGTATTTAATTTTCTTTGGATAGGGCTTTTGTATGATTACTATACTGCCCAATGTCATTCAACATTACCTTTGATCTTACATCATTTTCGTTTCATTTAATGATATAGTATACCTAGACTAAATTGAGAAACTAAGGATTTATGTAATATTGCTCTTAATTGGATGCTACACAGAAAACCAGAATCTAAGCAGTCCTTGCTGCCAGAAGTCCAGGAGCTCCTGGGTCCATCTAGTGCTAATAACTGGCTGCTTGATGTTGTAATGTAGCAAGAGTCCTCTGAGAGGCAGGATTATTACTTGAAATGAAGCCACGTGAGCTGGGGAGAAATAAAGGCTTACTCTTTACCTCTCCATGGGTAGCGTCCTTGCTGTTCATGGTTGATGCAAGTTGTCATGGTGATAGGAGATAATGAATTGGGAAGTAGTTATGAAAGGCCTTGCAGTGTGGAAGAAAGGGATTTAACCTTCATAGCTTTTGCTAACAGGACTTTGTTAGCAGCCTTTCTGTGAAATACTTTGCAATCTCATGTTGTCCTTCATGATGATGGAGTAAAAATGAAGACAGTAAAATTATCCTATAGTTCTGCAAATTAGACTTGTCTCTCTCTCTTCACTACATTATCCTATGACCCCAAGGATGATTAGATACTGAGGTAGAGTCCAGATAGCAAGAATAATTTTAGTATCTATCTGATAAGTTCACACCAATGTTTGTATCTTACACCACAACTATCTCCCTACTCCTAAACTACCTCTGGGTTACCAATAATTTGGCAATAAAGTCTATTTTATTTTATTTTATGCCAGTTTATTTTATTTTATGAAATCGTCAGTCATAAATATGCACTGATGTTTAGATATCAAACTTCAAAGTTCCTCTATTTCCTTTTTTTCTTTTTCCCATTCTGTCATTGTTGTTATTTTGTCTGGATGGACCCTCCTTGATTACTTTTATTGAAGGGCCACCTGGCCAAAGGCCAAATTTTATTTTCTCAATATTGATTGTAGAACATAAACTCCCATAAACCTATACTAAAAAGCCAGGTTTCCCCTGGCACTTGGATTTCGTAATCATGCTGTAAGAACAAATATTGTGGTTTCTGAGTACTGAAACACAGAAATAGAGTCAGAATGTCCTTTTGGTTATGATAACTCCAGAAATGACTTTGAGAAGTTTTACCTTCCTCAGAGGAAGCACAATGGGGTATTGCAAACTTGTAGCTTCAGGGAGGGAAAGATAACTCTACATTTAGCACAATCTTGCCTGGAGGTGTGCTCTGTTCCACTCTGTCTCTTGCTCTTCCTCAAGTCCCAGTAGACTCCTAATTGGTCTGAATACATCAGGAACTCTATGTCATTAAAACACATCATTAGGAGACTTACTTAAAAAGGTCTCTGCTAGGCTACTTAAGAGAAAAATAACAAAGGGGAACTAGGGACAGTGTGGTAATAGTTTCCTATGATCCTAGGATTTGTAAATCCTGAGTAAAGAGGAAAAATAGAGCTGTCCCTAACTTCTGGTGACAGTACAAAAGAGAAAAGGAACATGCCCCAGAAAAGCAAGAAACACCCTTGTCAACACCGACTGAAACGTTGTTACCCCTTTCAGGGACAATTGGCTGTCTGGTAGCCAGTAGTACCACTAGGATTTCTCTCTGTCTATCTCTGAGGAACCCAAGGAAATTTTTCAATAGAGAAGACTGTAAACTCCATCATTGTGAGTGGATGTGGGGGAGCATACAGAAGCAAAAAGAGATAAAGAGAGAGACAGAGTTTTACTTTATGACAAACCAAGTGTAGCCAAAAGAACTGAAATGTCTGGTGGAGACGGACCTTTATCCCAATTTGACTCTCTCTCAGAATAGCAGGAGACAGTGATGGTAACAGTGGGTTCATATGAGATCTGGGAAAATGCTAATGGAAGCAGGAATAACAAGGCTTATTAACATACCAAACTAGTCAGAGATCTGTTGACCACTAAAACCGGAAAAACCTAAAGGAATAACTCACAGCCTCACATGTAAGCACAAAATCTCATTGACTCACCAGGCAAGAATGTGTAAAGTTATTAAATACAGAAAATTGATCCATGTAGCAAAGGCTTGTTGAGGTCTCTATGTCCTTATCAATGGACAAGGTTGAGAAGCCTTGGTGGAGCAATGCTTTAAGTGCTTTGCTGCTAATCAAAACGTTAGCATTTCAAATTCCCCAGCCACTCTATAGGAAAAAGATGTGGCAATCTGGTTCAATAGAGATGCACAGCCTTGGAAACTCTACAGAGCAGTTCAACTCTGCTCTAAAGAGCAGCTATGAACAGCAGTTGGTTTTTTCCTGGTTTGGGTTTGGGCAAGGCACTGGGAATTTATTGGTGAGTCACATATACATAGTTCCTGACCTTATGTGATTTCCACTCTAGAGATGGGGACAGGTATTGTTCTAACAGTCACAGGGATAATTTCAAACTGTGATAAATGCTTTGAAAGTAAAGGGAAAGTGTCAGGAAGAACTAATTCTCAACTGACTCAGGAACTCTGAGGAAGTGACACATAAACTGAGGCCTCAAGGATAAGGCGGAGCTAGCCAAGAAGAATCAAAGTATGAATGTTTCAGCATAGCATTTGTTCTCAGGTCTTAAGCAAAAGAGAGATTTAAAAAAAAAACAACAATAAATTAAAAAGCTTTTGTCCTGATAATATAAATAATGCATATAAGATGTTTTTTATATTGTTAGTTGTTAAGTGCCATCAAGTTGGTTCTGACTCATAGTGAGCCTGTATAGGTTTTCCAAGGAGCAGGTGGTGAGCTTGAACTGCCGACCTTGCATTTCAAACCAACCTTGCAGCCCAGCGCATTAACCCGCAGCACCATGCCATAAAAAAATTGCCTGGAATCACACTTCCTTGAGTTCGTATACCATGAAACGTATATGCTTTTCCATGTAGTGTTGTTGTTGTTATGTGCCATCGAGTCAGTACCAACCCATAGTGACCTTATGCACAGTCAAACGAAACTCTGCCCGATCCTGGGCCAACTTCACTACTGTTGCCACGCTTGAGTCCATCGATGCTGCCAATTGGCCAATCCATCTCATTGGGGGTCTTCGTCTTTTTCTCTGACCCTCCACCTTACCAAACATGATATCCTTCTCCAGCAACTGGTCCCTCCTGACAATATGTCCAAAGTATGAGACAAAGTTTGGCCATCTTGGCCTCTAAGGAGTACTCTGGCTGCACTTCTTCCAACACAGATCTGTTGGTTCTATGGGCAACCCATGGCATTTTCAATATTCTCCTCTAACACCATAACTCAAAGGTATCAGTGCTTCTACGGTCTTCCTTATTCACTGTCCAGCATGCAAACGAGGTTATTGAAAATACCATGGCTTCAGTCAGGCACAACTTAGTCCTCAAGCTGGTATATTCCATGTAGTAGACAGTTTTAAATCTCTCTTTCTGATTTTGGTCCCTTCCCATTCTCTGTCTTCTCCTACTTGTGAGCCATTTGTATCCTATTTCTTAAATAATATTAACAACCATGTGTGTTTATTTCCAGACTTTATTCATATTATTATAGCTACATATATGTGCATAGATTTGTGGTGCTATAAGATAAAACACTCTCGCAGAACAGCATAAACACTGGATCACAAAGTTTATTTGAAACACAAGGTTGGCAGTTCAAATCCACTGGTTTCTACTCGGAAACCCTATCCAGGTTGCTATGAGTCAGAACTGACTTGACCGTCCTTAGTGATAACAGCAACATCCATGTGTACATATATCTTTAAAATGGGATTTTATTATGTGCTTTTCTTGGTATCTTTATCAGAGTCTTAACAGTCAACAATCTAACGCAGTGACTCATAGCCTGACTTCCCACAGAGACTAGCTGATTTAATGATTTGGGGTGGGTCTCAAGCGTTTGTATTTTTCAAAAAGTCCCAGGGGTTTCTATGTGCAGACAGGATTGAAAATCACTAATCCATCCAACTCATTCTTTTAAATAGTAACGAATTGTTCCAGGATATGGATGGTCAAGTTTGACTCAACTATTCCTCCACTGAATGGGCAATCCCTTTGTCTCCATTATTAGCAGTGTTTGAATAAACACCCTTTGAGCCTAATTTCTCATTTGTGAAATGGAAATAGTAATAACACTAATGTCATTGGGTTTTCATGTAGATAAAATGCATTGATATTTGCAAAACACTTAAAAAAACAGTTGTTGTTATTAGGTTCCATCGAGTCAGTACTAACCCATAGAGACCTTATGCACAGCAGAACGAAACACTGCCCAATTCTGGGCCAACCTCACTATTGTTGCCACGCATGAGTCCATAGATGCTGCCACTTGGCCAATCCATCTCGCTGGGGGTCTTCCTGTTTTTCTGACCCTCCACCTTACCAAACATGATATCCCTCTCTAGTGACTGGTCCCTCCTGACAATATGTCCGAAGTATGAGAGACAAAGTTTAGTCATCTTGGCCTCCAAGGAGCACTCTGGCTGCACTTCTTCCAAAATGGATCTATTGGTTCTTTTGGCAGCCCATGGTACTTTAAATATTCTCCTCCAACACCATAATTCAAAGGCATCAATTCTTCTACGGTCTTCCTTATTCACTGTCCAGCTTTTGAATGCATATGAAGTTACTGAAAATACCATGGCTTGGGTAAGGTTTGCTCTTCAACACTTTAAAAAGGTTTGTGCAGCAGATGACCTAACACAATACGTCGTTTGACCTCTTGACTGCTGCTTCCGTGAGTGTTGATAGTTGATCCAAGAAGAATGAAATCCTTGACAACTTCAATCTCTTCTCTGTTGATAAGAATGTTGTTTATTGGTCCAGTGGTGAGGATTTTTGTTTTCTTGACATTGAGAGATGCAATCCATACCGAAGGCTGTGCTCTTTGATTTTCATCAGTAAATGTTTTAAGTCCTCTTCACTTTCAGCAAGCAAGGTTGTATCATTTGCATATCTTGATGTATGAAAAGGTACTGATATGTTAACTATTGTTATTGATGGTATGTAGATTGGATGGTTATCATGTTTGGTACAGTGGAGGGTTGGGGAAAAAGAGGAAGACCCCAGTAAGATGGATTGGCACAGTGGCAGCAGCAATGGACTCAAACATAACAATGATTTTGAGCTTGGCAAAGGACTGGACAGTGTTTTGTTCTGTTGTGCATAGGTTGCTACAAGTCTGTACTGACTCGATGGTATCTAACAACAACAACAATAATTAGACTCCTGGTGTGAGGCTGTAGGGTCAGCATTGGATTGCAAACCACAAGGTTAGCAGTTCAAACCCACCAACTACTCCTTGGAAACCCTATACAGGGTCGCTATGAGTTGGAACCAAATTGACAGTATTTAGCAACCACAGCATCATTATTACTTATGTCTGATATCTTTATATCTTATTTATTTTTTTGAGTTAGAATCTAAAAAATGTCCAAGTAACATGCAAGAAAGGAGGAAAAAGACACTTGGAAAACAAAAAGCACAGCAAAGAGAAAATAAGAAAAGAAAATCTCAGACTTCAGCCCTAACAGTTTGATAATTAAATGCAAATTTAATGTAACTGGTCTAACTATACCATTTAAAAAGACACTGATTGGCAGAGTGGATTAAAACACATCACTTTAAATATAATAATATAGGTTATTTGAAAGTAAATGTATGGAAAAAGATACATCATGTAAATATTGATTAAAAGCAAGTTAGAGTGGCTATATTAATAATAGACAAAGTAAACTTCAGCACATAGAAAGTTTTCAGAGAGAGATAGCACATGATGAAATGTTCCTTCTATAAGACCCAAACCAAACCCACTGCCCTCAAGTTGAGTCCAACCTACAGTGATCCTATATGCAGTTTCTGAGACTATACATCTCTACAGGAGTAGAAAACTTCATGTTTGATTCACAGAGCAGCTGCTGGATTTGAACTGCTGACCTGGTGGTTAGAACCCAATACCTACCCAACAGCACGAACTGACACCACAGCACACTACCACCACCACCACCACCATACACAATATTGGGAGCATAGTGGTTCTAGAGGATAGGCACTGGACTTTGAACCATAATGTCGACAGGGGCCCACCAGCTGCTCCATGGGAGAATGATGAGACTTTATACTCCTGCAAAATTTACAGTTTCAGAAACTCTGTACAAGGTTGTTATGAGTTAGAATCAATTCGGTGGCACGTAAGATCAACAACAAACACCCAATATCAGTAGATTGCACATATGTTTAAAGCACCTGCAAAACATTCAAAGATACAGCTGGACCATAAAATAAGCATCAACAAATTTAAGACTTAAAGTCATGCAGAGTGTGCTTTCTGACCACAATGGTATCAAACTAGAAATCAGAAACTGAATGATAACAGGAGAATTTCAAATACCTGAAAACTACACAACACACTGCTACGTAATCCTTGGGTCAAAGAGCAAGCTCAAGGTGGGGGAGAAAGAAATAATACATAGAACTGAATAAAAATAAAAATACAACATATCAGACTTTTGGCACACAGCCAAAGCAGTGTTGTCAGGGAAATTTGTAGCACCAGACACCAGGGAGCAGGGGAGAAGTCTAAAGTCAATAATCTAAGCTTGCCCCTTAAGAATCAAGAAAAAGAAGAGCAAAATAAACTCAAAGCAATCAGAAAGAAGTACATAATCAGCCTAATTTCACTGACTAATAAAATTAAAAATAGAAAAGCAACACCAACAAACTTGTTCATTAAAAAGATTAGTAGAAAAACCATTAACAATGCCAATAAAGTAAAAAAGAGGGGAGATATAAATTCTCAGTATCCAGAAGGAAACAGGTTTATCGCTTTAGACCTGCAGATATTCAAAGGGTAATAAGAGAATAGATCAGTTGAAAAATCAAATAAATAAAACCACTAGTTTGAGAGAATACATTTATAATGATGCATATTGGCACATTGGTTCCAGGCAGAAATTGTGAAACAAAGGGAATGCCCATTAAAAATGGAGTAAATTGTGGCATACTTATACTATAGAATATTACATGGCCAAGAGTTGGAATGGACTCAATACAACTAAGAAAATCAATGAAACAATTAGACTCCCTAGGTGATACTAACCGAAAGACTGGAGGCTCAGAGACACCGGCTGAAGAACAGTGTTAGCATTTTCTTAAAACGTAGATTCAGATTCAGTGTATCTGGTGCAGAAATGTTGAATTCTTAGGTCAAACCAGAATGAACCAGTTGAGAGCCCTGATACGTATTCCCAGCTCAAACAAGAATAACAAAAAGAAAAGCAAACCTTCCATGAGTTAGCTCTGAGATTCTGAGACTGTGAATTGGGCACAGAGGAGACAGGCCAATCTATAGAGACACTAATAATTTAGGACATGACTTGGAAAGCAGACTTTTCTAACAGCCTCATGGAGGAGCTTGGTGAAACTCAATAGGGCAATGTCCAGCATCCCTCACAGCAGCCATTCCTGTTTGAGTACAGAAAGTGTCTCTTAGACCACTCCTTTCCAATCCACTGCTGCCACCATTCCTGTTCGACACCTAAGCCAGTCACCATTGAGTCAGTCCTCAACCTAATGATGTGCGGTCGATGCATTGCACGGAAGTGTCTAAGACAGGTATGAGTGTGGCTGAAATCTAACATGCTCTGCTCACCAAGCCATGAATCCTGATATGAGCTGCTTCTTCCTGGAAATGGCACATTGTGTTTCTTCCTCATGCAGCTACCTCATACTACTTATCAAGCCTACAGGATTGGGTTCATCAGAAGAACTGCCCCTTTCTGGATTGTACAGTGATAGTGGAGAGGCTAACAGCAGCCCTGGGTCCCATGACAACAATGGGTCAGACACAGTCTCTACCCTTAAGGGTAACAGAGAGAAATAATTTCATAGACAATTGGCTACAAAGTATATCACTTTGAAGAACAATTTCTATCCTATCAGTCTATTGTTCAAAATCCTTCTAAGGAAAAATCAAAGTATTTTTAAGTTCAATACCTTGAATTCAGGGCCTGCACAACCTTCCCTCTTAATCTAAAATGTCCTCGTCCTCTCTGCCTTCTACCTTCCAGGTGAGCTGCTCTGATCACAGCCCCTCAGTGTGTCCCTATGCTAGTGACTAGCTGTTCATTACCACTGGTTTAGGAAGTCTCTTTCCACTTTTGTTAGGCTTCACCAACTCATCAGACATTCAGTCTTCCCTCCCCTGCTGACTTTTAAAACAATTCCTGTCTGGCTCAGTTAGGACATGACCCATCAACATCACTGTTTAGATGTTTGCCTTGACTCTCTAGTTTTACTGTCAGTTGCTGGTGTGGTTTAAAATGTGTCCCCAGCAACCACCAAAACATTTGTTGGAATACTAACCCCCATACTTATGATTGTAATCCTATTTGGGAATAGGGTTTTATTTGTCCTATTAAAGAAACCATAGCTTATAGGGTGTATCCTGATCCTAATCACTTCTGAGTTATAAAAAGAGCAGATTATTGTTGCTAAATGCCTTGGAGTCAGATCTGAATCTTTGCTGTTGTTAGCTGCATTCTAGTCAATTCTGGCTCATAGCCACCCTGTTGTTGTTAGGTGCCATAGAGTTACTTATGTACAACAGAATGAAACACATTCTCACAATCATTGTTAAGCTTGAGCTAATTGTTGCTGCCACTGTCCCAATCCATCTCATTGGGGAGCTTCCTCTTTCTCACTGAGCCTTCACTTTGCCAAACATGATGTCCTTCTCCAGGGGCTGGGCCCTCCTGATGATATGTTGGAAGTATAGGAAATGAAGTCTCATCATCCTGACTGCTAAGGAGCTGTACTTCTTCAAATACAGATTGATGTGTTCCTTTGGCAGTTCATGGTACTTTTAATATTATCCTCCAATACCATAATTCAAATTCATCAATTCTTCTATAGTCTTCTTTATTCATTTTCCAAGTTCCACATGCATGTAAGGTTATTGAAAATGCCATGGCTTGGGTCAGGTTCACCTTAGTCCTCAGACTGATATCTTTGCTCTTAAATACTTTAAAAAGGTCTTATGCAGCAGATTTACCTACTGCAATTTGTTATTTGATTTCTTGACTACTATTTCCATTAGTGAAATCTTTCAGGAAAGTGAGGCGGCACAGGAGGCACTCACTCATCTCTGCCAAGAAATTTGGAAGACAACTGTCTGGCCGACTGATTGGAAGAGATCAATGTTTA
>NW_006408820.1:1155947-1203763 GCF_000296735.1 Chrysochloris asiatica
GCTCTAAGGTGACCAAGCAGGATCACTATGCTGAGGTTCAATCAAGTTCTTAGGGGATCTTACTCTCTAGCAGGGGTAGCAAATTAGTAGCCACTCAGTGCTCAACTTGAGAATTACTTATATCAGAAATTTGAGCACGTAGCTGATGGATATCCACAGACAAATGGATATTATTCCACAACCTCCTAAAATGCTGTTGAACTAAGTTCCAATCAAGTTCTGTATTACTGAAAAATAACACAAATCTACTTATTGGCAATGGTCTTTTATTATTCTCCTCCAACACCATAACCCAAATCTATCAATTGTTCTATGGTCTTTCTTATTCATTGTCCAATTTTCACGTGCATATGAGGTTATTGAAAATACCATGGCTTGGGTCAAGCACACCTTAGTCCTCAAACTGACATCTTTGCTCTTCAACACTTTAAAGAGGTCTGTTGCAGCATATTTGACTAATGCAATAATATATCATTTAATTTCTTGACTGCTGCTTCCATGAGTGTTGATGGTTGATCCGAGCAAAATGAAGTCTTTGACAACTTCAATCTTTTCTCCATTTATATGGATGTTATTTATTGGTGCAGTGGTGAAGATTTTTGTTTTCTTTACATTGAGTTACAACCCATACCAAAGGCTGTGGCCTCTGATATTCATCAGTAAATATTTAAGTCCTCTTTGCTTTCAGCAAGCAAGGTAGTATCATCTGCATACTCCAGGTGGTTAATGAGTCTTCCTCCTAACCGATGCCACATTCTTCTTCATATAATCCAGCTTCTTGAAGCATTTGCTCAGCATAAAGATTGAATACATATGGTGAAAGAATACTACCCTGGCACACACCTTTCCAAATTTTAAACCATTCAGTGTTCCCTTGTTCAGTGCAAATGACTGCCTCTTGGTCTATGTACAGGCTCCTGATGAACACAGTTAATTGTTCCAGAATCTCATTTTCTGCAATGTTGTCCATATCTTGTCATGATCCACACAATTGAAAACGTAGTTAATAAAGCACAGATAAACATCTTGCTGGTATTCTCTGCTTTCAGCCAAGATCTATCTGATGTCAGCAATGATATCCCTCATTCTATGTCCTTGTGTGAATCCAGCTTGAACCTCTGGCAGTTCTCTGTCAATGTACTGTTGCAAACATTTTTGAATTAGCTTTAACAAAAGTTTACTTGCATGGGATATTAATGATATTGTTCAATTATTTCCACCTTCTGTTGGGTCACCCTCTTTGGAATGCTCAGAAATATGGATCTCCTCCAATCAATTTGCCAGGTAGCTATCTTCCAAATTCTTTGGCATAGATGAGTGAGTGCCTGCAGCACCACATCCGTAATACAATAGCTGTTGTTGTTGTTGTTAGGTGCCATCGATTCGGTGCTGACTTATAGCAACCTTATGCACAACAGAACAAAACACTTCAAGATCCTGGGCCAACCTCACTATTGTTGTCACTCTTGAGCCCACTGATGCTGCCACTTGGCCAATCCATCTCATTGGGGGTCTTCCTCTTTTTCTCTGACCCTCCACCTTACCAAACATGATATCTTTCTCCAATGACTGGTCCCTCCTGACAATATGTCCGAAGTATGAGAGACAAAGTTTGGCCATCTTGGCCTCCAAGGGGCACTTTGACTGTGCTTCTTCCAACACAAATCTGTTGGTTCTATGAGCAGCCCATGGCACTTGCAATATTCTCCTCCAACACCATAGCTCAAAAGCATCAATTCTTCTATGGTCTTCCTTACTTACTGTCCAACTTTCACATGCATATGAGGTTATTGAAAATACTATGGTCAGGCACACCTTAGTCCTCAAGCTGACATCTTTGCTTTTCAACAGTTTTAAAAGGTCTTGTGCAACAGATTTTCCTAATGTATTACATCGTTTGATTTCTTGACTGCTGCTTCCATGAGTGTTGATAGTTGATCCAAGAAGAATGAAGTCCTTGACAACTTCATTCTTTTCTCCATTGACAAGAATGTTGTTTATTGGTCCAGTAGTGAGGATTTTTGTTTTCTTTACATTGAGATGCAACCCATACCTAAGGCTGTGATCTTTGATCTTCATCAGTTAATATTTGAAGTCCTCTTCACTTCAGCAAGCACGGTTGTATCATCTGCATATCGCAGGTTGTTAATGAGTCTTCCTCCAATCCTGATGCCACGTTTGTCTTCATATAAGCCAGCTTCTTGGATTATTTGCTCAGCATACAGATTGAATAAGTATGGTGAAAGAATACAACCCGGTCGTACACCTTTCTTAATTTTAAACCATTCAGTGTCCCCGTGTTCTGTTCAAACAACTGGCTCTTGGTCCATGTACAGATTCCTCTTGAGCAGAATTAAGTGTTATGGAATACTCATGCTTCGTAATATTGTCCATAGCTTGTCTTGTAGGAAGAAGGAGTGACGAACTACTTCTGAACATTTAGCCACTGAAAACCTTATGAATAGCAGAGAATACAATAGTAATAACAACCAAAAACTTGTGAGTAGTTACACAGGTAGGCATGTATGTGATATATGTGTGGGAGGGAGGGCATATGGGAGTGCATACCATGTATATATAGGTACGTTGTTGTTGTTAAGTACCATTGAGTCAAATCCAACTCATAGCTACCCTGTATAGGGTTTCGGAAGAGTGAATGCTGAATTTGAACCGACAACCTTGCAGTTCAAATTGACTTTGCAGTCCAGTGCATTATCCCACAGTGCCACACCATACATATATTGGTATGGTGGTGGTGGTGGTGTGCCATGGAGTTGGTTCCGACTCATAGCGACCCTGCATAGGATTTCCGAGGCTGAAAATCTTTATGGGAGCAGAAAGCCTCATCTTTTTCCCATGGAACAGTAGTTTCAAACTTCTGACCTTGAGGTTAGCAGCCCAATTCATAACCACTATGCTACCAGAAGGAGCTCTGGTAGCGTAGTGGTTACGAATCGGGCTGCGAATCTTAAGGTCAGTGGTTTGAAACTACCAGCTGCTCCGTGGGAGAAAGATCAGGCTTTCTACTCCCGTAAAGATTTACACCCTCGGAAACCCTGTACAGGGTCGCTATGGGTCGGAACCGACTCAACGGCACTTAACAACAACAACAACATGCTACCAGAGCTCCTTACATATAGGTATAGTTGTAAGCATTTGTGTATACATATTTGTATTGCTGCATATATATTCATATATATGTTGTTGTTGTTAAGTGCCATTGAGTTGGTTCCAACTCTTAGCGATCTTGTATAGGGTTTCCGAGGAGTGGTTGGTGAGCTTGAACCGCTAATCTTTCAGTTCAAATCAACCTTACAGTCTAGCATTAACCTGCAGTGCCCTACCAGGACTCCACACCACATATAGTAGGGTACATGGGGGGACGGTTATGGAAACTTCTTTGATATATCCCCAAACTTCATTGGGCTGGGTTACTGAGTTGCATTTAGGTCAATTCTCATAACATAGTTCATAAAGACAATATTCTGCTTCATAGTTCAGTGAGTAACATCTGCGGTCTTAAAATCTTGTAAGCAACCATTTAAGATAAAACTCTTGGTCTCTTTCCATATGGAGCAAAGGAGAGTGAAGGAAACAATTAGTCTGCAGGATTGGCAGCTCACATAAACCACAACCTCCTCTCTAGCCTGAGACCAGGAGATTACTTTGGCCGTGAACACAATAGAGGGTACCAGATAACAAGGGAGGAAAATATAGAACAAAAGTCTTAAAAGTGATCAGACTTACAGGACTGATTGAGACTGGGGGAACCCTTGAAACTATTTCCCTAAGACACCCCTTTAAGTTGGGACAAAAGTCATTCCTGAAGGTCATTTTTCAACCAAATAATGGCTTTTTTTCTGTTGCTCTTGGGTGTTGTCAAGTCAGTTTCAATTCATAGCAACAGCAGAATGAAAAGTCCTGCACCATTCTCACAATTGTTAGGTGTGAGCCCATTGCCGCTGCCACTGTGTGAATATTTTCTCATTGGGGGTCTTCTTCTTATTTGCTGACCCTCCACTTTACAAGCATGATGTCCTTCTCCAGGGACTGATCCCATCTGATAACATACCCAAGTAATGAGAGACAAAGTCTTGCCATTCTTGCTTATAAAGAATATTCTGTCTTCCAAGACAGATTTGTTTGTTCGTCTGGTAGTCCATACATAGTACTTCCAATATTCTTTGCTGACACCATAATTCCAATTCATTGATTCTTCTATGATCTCCTTTATTCAGTGTCCAACATTCACATTAATATAAAACAAATGAAAAGACTATGCCTTGGGTCAGATGAACTTTAGTCCTGAAAGTGACATTTTAGCTCTTTTACACTTTAAAAAGGTCTTTTGCAGCAAATTTGCCTAATGCAATACATTTTTAAATTTCCTGACTGCTGCTTCCCTGAGCATTGATTGTGGATTCAAGCAAAATGAAGTGCTTGACAACATCAATCTTTTCCCTCTTTATTATTATTAGTCCAGTTTTATATTCTTTACATTGAGGTGCAATCCACATGGATGGCTATAGACTTTGATCTTCATCAATAAATATTTCAAGTCCTTTTCCCTTCAAGCCAGCAAGATTGTGTCATCTGACTATTGCAGGTTGTTAATGAGTCTTCCTCTAATCCTGATGTCATGTTCTTCTTCATATAATCCAGTTTCTCGGATTATTTGCTCATACAAATTGAATAAATATGGTGAAAGGATACAACCCTTGCACACACCTTTCCAGATTTTAAATCATTCAGTAACGCTTTGTCTTCTTCAAACAACTGCCTCAGGGTCTATGCACAGATCCCTCATGAGCACAATGAAGTGTTCTGAAATACCCATTCTTTGCAATGTTATCCATAGTTTATTATGTTCCACACAGTCCAATGTCTTTGCATAGTCAATAAAGCACAGGTAAACATCTTTCTGGTGTTTTCTGCTTTTAGCCAAGATCTGATGTCAGCAATGATATTCCTCATTCCACGTCCTCTTCTGAATCTAGCTTGAATTTCCCTGTCAGTGTATTGCTGGAACCTTTTTTATCTTCAGCTACATTTTACTTTCATGTGATGTTAATAACTTTGTTTGATTAATTCTGCATTCCCTTGAATTATCTTTCTTTGAAATGGACACAAATATGCATCTCTTCCAATCAGCAGGCCAACTGTTTTCCAAATTTCTTGGCATAGATGAGTAAACACCTCCAGTGCTGCATCAGTTTGTTGAAACATTTCAATTTGCATTCCATCAATTCTTGGAGTCATTATTATTATTATTATTATTGCCAATTGCTTCAGGGAAGCTTCTTCCTTCAGTATCATCAGTTCTTGATTATATGGTGCCACTTGATAAATGAACATCCACCAATTCTTTTTGTTACAGTGACTCTGTGTAGTCCTTCCACCATCTTCCAGCATTCTCTCTGACAATGTTCTACTGCTATTCATAAGATTTTCTGTAGCTAGCCATTTACAAGTGGTCAGCCTCTTCTACTTCTTAGTCTTGAAGATCTACTGTAACCTGTCCACCATGGGTGACCCTGTAGGTATTTTAAATACCAATGGCAGAGCTTCTAGCATCCCAGCAACACACAAGCCACCACAGGACAACAGAATGACAGACAGGTGGTCTATATAATGGATTGGTCTAAAAATAAACAAAAACACCTGTGAGGAATGCTTTTTCGAACAACCAATTACACGAGACCAAACAGGCAACATTTGCTCAAAAACAAAAAATGAGACAACAAGAAAGGGCAGTGAAACTGTAGGTATGGAACACCCAGGGAAGGCATGCTGGGGATGGGAAAAGTGCTGACACAGTGTGGGAATAGCAATGAATGTCCCTGAACAATTTGTGTATAAATTGTTGAACGGGAAGCTAATTTGCTGTGTAAAGCTTCACCTTAAGCCAATAAAATGTTAAAAATAAAATTGATAATGAACATTGTTAAGAATTCTGTATGGTCTAGTACTGGGGGAGGTTACTGAGGATGTGACATGTAGCTCCATCAGGTACTGTATTGGGTGATTCTGAGCCTTGTGATGCCACTGTGTATGTACCACAGTTTGTTTATCCACTTATACGTGGTTGAAGATCATTGGGATGGTGTCTAGCTCTTGGCTATAACTAATAAAACTGATATTAATATTCACATGCAGTTTTTGTTAAAAGTCAAGTATTCATTTCTCTAGTGTACATACCTAGGAGAAGGAATGTTGGGGGTCATATGGTAAGTGCATATTTAACTTTATAAGAAACTGCCAAGTCATTTTCCAGACTTACCAGTATCCATATCCTGTTCCCTAGCCTTGCCAGCGCTTGCTATTTCCTATGTTAGTCATTCAGATAGGTGTGTGTATAAAGGTTATCTTACTGTAGTTTTCATTTTCATTTCCCTAATGGCTAATCCCTAATGATGAATATATTTTCATGTGTTCATTTGTCATTCTTACGTCCTCTTTGGTAAAGTGTCTATTTTAGGCTATTGTTGTTGTTAAGTGGTGTCCAGTAGGTTCTAACTCAGAGTGTAGGGTTTCCAAGGAGCAGATGATAAGTTTGAACTCCCAACCTTGTGATTCAAACTGACCTTGCGGTCCAGTGCTTTATCCTACAGTGCCACACCAGGATTCCTAATTACCCATTTTAAATTTGTCCCTGTTTTCTTTTTGTGGAGTTTGACAGTTCTTAATACATTCTGGATACCAATTTTTAGCAGATAATGAACTTGCAAATATTCTCTTCTAGTCTGCATCTTGTCTTTTAATTGTCATGAGTGTTTTGGGCAACAAAAACAGTTTTAAAATTGACAAAGTCCAATTTTTTTCTTTTATAGATTCTCTTTGCCTACCAAGGTCATGATATTTTATCCTGTTTCCTTTAAAAAAAAGGATTATAGGTTTTTATTTTTATTTTAGCTCCATGATCTATTTTTAGTTTCTCTTTGTACTGTTGTTAAGTGCCGTTGAGTTGGGTCCGACCCATAGCGACCCTGTACAGGGTTTCCGAGGGTGTAAATCTTTACGGGAGTAGAAAGCCTCATCATTCTCCCGCGGAGCGGCTGGTAGTTTCAAACCGCTGACCTTAAGGTTCACAGCCCGATTCGTAACCACTACGCTACCAGAGCTCCTTTCTCTCTGTACTAGGGTAAATAAAAAAGAACTGCTTTTAGAGTTACAGTTCATACATGCACAGGTTTACGCCAAATAAAACGTGTTTAAACGTGGCGCCATACGATAAGCACTGAGCCGCAAACCACAAGGCTTGTCATTCAAGTGCGTCAGCTGCTCCTCCAAAGAAAGATGAGGATTTCTGCTCCCCCAAAGATTTAAAGCCTCAGAAACCATAGGGTCACTGTGAGTTAGAAATGGACTTAATGGCTCTTAACAACAAAAAAGAGCATTGGTGGTTAACCCCAAGGTCTGCGGGTCAAATACACCAGCCGTTCTACGGGAGAAACATTAGACTTTCTGTTCCCATAAAGATTTACAGCCTCAGAAATCCTATTCATGGTCTCTATGAGACAACACTGAGTTGACGATACACAAAGGCAGCTGCTGTAACAAGTATGCCTCTGCCATCAATGACAGCTACACAGAGGTTCTCTTAGTAATATACTAGCCTTAGGTCCCAAACAAATCCCATCAAAACAGTGGCTTCTGAGAGATCTTGGGTTCGTTCAATTCTAGGCAGAGAGGTCAGCTCAGAAGGTTATGGAGACTGATTTTTGGAATTTCAAAGGAGTGGTCTTGATAGATTTTCTCAAAAGACCCAGGAACTTCACAGGAGATTATCAGAAAGACATTTTAAGAAAATTAAAAGCAGCATTAGTGAGAAAAAAGACAGAAAAGTTTCACTGGGGAATTCCCCCCCCCCCCCATCGTGACAATGTATCTGCTCATTCTTCGAGGGTGGCAAGGAGTGTCCCATGAGAATTTTGTTGAGAAACCATACCCCATCCACTCTATAACTCTGATTCTGCCCTTTCAGATTTCTTTTTGTTCCCCCAACTCAAAAAACATTGAAAAGGGACACGATTTGAGCCCTTCAAGGGTGCCAAAACTGCCAATTGATGAGTGCAGAATTCTTTAAAGAAGGCTTACACAAACGAAACACCACTTTCAGAAGTGTATAGACCTGGTGGTGATTATGTGCCATGGAGTCGGTTCTAACTCATACTGGCCCTACACAGGATTTACAAAGTTGTAAGTCTTTATGGGAGCAGAAAGCCTCATCTTTCTCCTGCAGAACAGTTGGTAGTTTCAAACTGCTAACTTTAAGGTTCTCAGCCCAATTCATAACCTCTCTGCTACCAGAGCTCCTTGTGTATAATAGACCTATATGAAGACTATGTTGAAAGATGATAGCACCAGAGTTTGATATTTTTGTAGCAATACTTTTTCACTTACCCTGGTACAAGACATGAGTTTTATGTCCTCTGACCGCATTTTATGGACTACAAATGACCAATTTTTCTAACATTTTTTGTTGAGATTATAAACTCTCTCTTTTCCATAGAATAGCTTTAACATTGTGCCAAAGATCAAATGACCATACATTGTGGCACTGAAGGATATTGTGCTGGATAGCAAGGCCACTTTGAGCTGAAAGGTTGACGGTTCAAACCCACCAGCTGCTCTTCAGAAACCCTATACAGGGTCACTATGAGTCGGAACCGACTTGACGGCACTTAACAACATTAATGGACTGGAGTCCTGTTGTGGCATTATTGCATAAGCACTGGACTGTTAACTGCAAGGTCAGTAGTTCAAATCTATTAGCTGCTCCTCAGAAACCTTATAAAGGTTCCCTATGAGTTGGATCAACTAGATGGCACTTAACAACAACAACAACAAATTACTAGTCTGTTATATTGATCTATGTGTATATCTTTGCTCTGGGTCCCTTTTAATTAAAAAAGAGAAAGAATTGTCATGTTTTGTTATGAGCAATAGGAGGAGAGGGAAAGTGAATCGTCTGCTGTGCCTAATAACTTGCAATAATTAATTCCTTCAACCACCTATTTCTTGCCACTTCCTAACGCAAACATCACGGAACTGAGGTGAACAGCTCAGTAGAGTTACTATTTAGCTTCCTGGTGTAACAAGTTCAGAAAACCAAATAATTCTTTCTTTATTTATGTCCTTTCAGCCATAGCAGGAAATGCATTACATTGGCAATTGGTCTCTGTTAAAAATAAGCTTCTGGATAGTCTTGTAGTTTGAGTCATTTAGACGAAGTGGATCCAAAATGGCATTCTAGTGCACACAAGTATAGATAGATGGACACACAGACAGATGGACAGATCTGGAGACTTCCACTTCCCCCAGTCCAAACTGGGATCATAATACTGCATACCATTTTGTAATTAAAGCAGGCCATCTTTACCACATAGAAAGCATGTCTTGGCAATACTAATTATTTCTCAGTGGTTTTTGTTGATCACTGGCCACACAGGTGAAAGCCATTTTTTTTAAAAATAAACCTTTTTATTGTGAATTGAGTGAAGGTGTACAGAGCAGATCATCAGTCCCACATTCAACAAATTATACACTTTGTGTCATTACTGTGATTACAGTCCCTTCTATGTACCATCAGTTAATAGTATTTACGTCTATTCACTTTATTTTACCCCACCCCACCAACCCCATCCTGCCTGTAACCATCAGAGAATATTTCATTTAGCAAGAAAAATTTTCTTTTCTTTTTATAACAATGGTCTCATATAATATTTGTCCTTTTTTGATTGACTAATTTTACTCAGTATAATGTCCTCCAGGTTCATCCATGTTATGACATGTTTTGCAGATTCTTCAATGTTGTATAATAGTCCATTGTGTTTATGTACCAAAGTCTGTTGATGGGTGTTTAGGCTGTCTCCATCTTTTTGCTGTTATGAACAGTACTGTAATGAATATGGGTGTACATATATCTATTTGTGTCACAGCTCTTATTTCTGAGGATATATACCAAATAGAGGGATTGCTAGATCATACAGTATTTCTCTTTCCAACTATTTAAGAAAGCACTACACTGTTTTCCACAGTGGTTACACCATTTTACAGTCCCACCAGCAATGTAGGAGGGTTCTAGTCTCTTTAAACCCTCACAAACATTTTTTTTTTTTTCTTCTTCTTCTGTTTTCTGGAACTTTGCTATTAATGCTGGAGTAAGATGATATTTCAGTCTTGCTTTGGTTTGAATCTCTCTAATGTCTACCAATTAGGAGCATTCTCTTTTGGAGAACTGCAACTTTTAGTATTATGAAAGTATAAAGCATAGGGTGGGGAAAAAAAGCACAAAACACCCCAAATCCTTAGACTATCCTTGGTAAGGCATGCATTCTTGACCAACTACAGGCCCTACCTCTTTCCATTGTTGTTAAGTGCCATCAAGTAGTTTCTGACTCATAGGGACCCTGTATAAGGTTTCCAAGGAATGGCTGGTGAGTTTGAACCACTGACCTTGCTGTTCATACCAATCTTGAGGTCGAGTGCTTATCCTATGATGCTGCACCCTGCCTGGTCCATGTTTACATTTGAGTTTGAGATCCCCTATCTCTGACTTTAGACAAGATATACTTTGAGCCATCTAGAACTCTCAGCTACTGTTTCTGGTATGGGAAGAAAGGAGTTTAGCTCTTGGTGGAATCCCCACCAAAGTGCAAGTTCTTATCCCGAGGAAACACCTTGAGAATTGTTCATATACGTTTAAACAAGGGATTTTCTCAAAGCCTATTGGTGGTTTCCAGGAATTAGAGGGAGGGGGAAAGAAGGACTCATTGTTTTGGGGGACCTTGAGCTTCTGCTAAGGGTGATGGATAAATTTGGACATGGGTAGTAATGATGGTTGAACAATATGATGAAATTTACTAATGTTACTGAATTGTATATATTGAAATGTCAATTGTATATGCCAGAAGACTTCAAGGGGGTTTCAAAAAGTTGATAGAAGGAAAAAAACAAACAAAACAAAAACATGGAAACTGAATAAACACCCTGCTTAAAAGCTACTTGGTATAAAACAAAACAAAACAAATTCCTTAAAGCAAATGAGAACGAAAATATAACATATGAAAACCTTTGGGACACAGAAAAAAGCAGTGTTTAGTGGGAAATTTATAGAAAGAAACACACACATCCCCCCAAAAAATAGAACCCAAACCAACACATTAACACAGCAGCTCCAACAATTAGAAAGATCAGCAAAGTAAGCCTACAGTCACCAAAAGAAAGATAAAAACTAGAGCAGAAAGAAATGAATTAGGAAACAGAAAAACAATAGAACAAATTAACAAGACAAGAAGTTGATTCTCTGAAAGGATTCATTGATAAACCATCGACAAATCTAAGAAACGAAGAAGTTTCAAATAGCATGCATAAAAAATGATATAGGTGATATCACAACAGAACCCATGGAAATAAAAAGGAAAATAACAGAATACTATGAAGAGTTGTACTCCAATAAATCTGAAAATCTAGAAGGAATGGATAAATTTTTAGAAAAACATGACCCACCTAAACTAACACAGTGAAATAGAAAACTTGAACAGACCTGTAATAAAAGATGAAATTGATCAGGTCATTAAAAAATTCCCAACAAAAAAAAGTCCAGGCCAAGATGGCTTTCCTGGTGAATTTTACCAAACACTCAGAAAAGCTGACACCAATATTACTCAAACTATAGAACTCAGAAACTTAGAAAAGGATGGAAAACTCCCAAATACATTTTATGAAGCAAGTATAAGTCTCATATAAAAACCAACAAGGACATCACCAGAAAAAAACATTATCAACCAATATCCTCCAAAATTCTCAATAAAATGCTAGCCAATAGACATCAACAACATATCAAAAAAATAGTATCTCATGACCAACTGGGATTCATACCAAGGATATAAGGATGGTTCAATATTAGAAAAACAATCAATGTAATAATCCACCATATTCAATGATTAAATTGATCAGGTCATTAAAAAAACTCCCAACAACAAAAATAAAAATTCCTTAAAAAAGGGAAAAGAACCACATGGTCATGTTGATTCATTTAGGAAAGGCATTTGACAAAATCCAACACCCATTCTTGATTTAAAAAACAACAACAAAACACTCAACAAAGTAAGAATTGAAGGGAAATTCCTTAATATAATTAAGAGCATATATACAAATAGCCAACATTGCTCTGAATGGAGATAAAAGGAATGCCTTCCCCTTTGCAAGCAGGAACCAGACAAAGCTGCCATTTATCACTACTCCTATTCAGTATTGTATTGGAAATCTTAGCCAGAGCCATAAGGCAAGAAAGGGAAATTAAAGGCATCCAAACTGGCAAACAGGAAGTAAAACTCTTTCAATTTGCAGATGAGATGATCCTATGCATAGAAAATCCCAAAGTGGCAAGGTACAAGATCAATATACAAAAATCAGTTGGATTCCGTTATTGCTAATGAAGGCAGCTCTGAGAAGGAAATTAGGAAAACAATACCATTTACAATAGCACCCAAAAGATGAAATACTTAGAAATAAATCTAACAAGAGAAACAAAATACCTATACAGAGAAAACTACAAGACACTACTACAAGAGACAAAAAGAGATTTACAAATACGGAAGAATATACCAGGCTTGTGGATAGGAAGAGTTAACCTTAGGAAAATGTCAATACTGTCCAAAGAAATACACCACAATCTCAGTCCAGATTCCAACATCATTCTTTAAAAAGATGGGAAAAATCACAAATTTTATATGGAAAGAGACCTTGGATAAGCAAAACACTGCTTAAAAAGAAGACAGAGTTGGAAGCTTCTTACTTCCTGGTCTCAAAATTACCTACATAGCCACAGTTGTCAAAGGACAAATGTGTATGAAACTATTATTCTAAAAAAATTAAAAACAGTTTTCTTACTAAAAGAAACATTCTCTTAATGGTTACCAGTGTGTGTGTGTGTTGGGTGGGGGTGGTGGGGGTGGGAGAGGCCTGAGAGTAATTTACTAGCTAGAGGCTAGAGGGTAGACACATGTTAGTTCAGGTGATAGGGCAGACAATATACAAGGCCGTGAAAGCAGGATAACTGTTGTTGCAGGGAGGGGAATGTAATCATTAAGATGAAAGAGAGTATATAATCTGTTGAATGTAAAGCTGGTGATCTCCTCTGTAAACCTTCATGCAATGCACAATAAAAAGTTAAAAAAAAATCATGGGAGAATTCCATTATCTTTCAGTTCTATTTGTTCACAAACTTTTTGATGTGCCCTCATATATGTAGGTATATATACATATATATATATATATGTTGTTGTAGTTGTTACGTGCCAGCGAGTTGGTTCTGACCCATACGTGTTGGGGCTATGCAGGAGATACAGAGTAGGCAAGATACAGGTTGTTCACAATCTCTGGCTTGTCCTCTGAGTCACCAGAATTGCATCAACCAGGATAGAAGGAAAGCTTTTAAAGAATCAGTGAGCGTTTGTAAACCTGGTGAACTTTAACATATTTACATATTTAAGATGGATTGGATCAAGCTAACCTTTCTTCTTCTTAGGATGAAATTCTCAGTATGAAATGAATCAGTAGAAGTTCTGATGGCACAGTGGTTAAAGTACTAAACTGCTAAACAAAAGGTCAGGGGTTTGAACCCACCAGCCTCTTCACACAAATAAGTAGTGACAGTTAACTTCTCTAAAGATTTACAGCCTTGGATACATGATTGGGCTACCATGAGTCAGAATCCATTCAAAACCAGTGGGTTTGGGTTTTTGATACGTAAATCAGTAACACCTGTGGGTGAAGATTGACTTTCCGTCCGCGCCAAAAAACCCCCCAAAAACAACAACAACAAACCTTATATATCCTTAGCTTACAATTTTGAATTCCTTCTTTTGAAAATAACTTCATCCTCACAACAGAAGTTGAGCCAAACTGGTTCATTTTTTCATATTTATACTTGGTATGAATCAAAAGATAGCAGGATATTTCTTTCCTAAGGAAGAAGGGAATCTGAGCTAACTTTGAATCCCCTTCAGCAGTTTAGCATAGTGCCTTAGGCTCACTGTTGCTCAATAAATTGTTGCTTACTTAAGAGTCAAAGAGTCAGGGATCTGTATCTACAAAGACAATTGGTCTTTGTCAATCTCTCAAGGGAAGCTGTCTCAGAGGCTGTAGGACTGCCCTCTTTTTCAGAACGTTTTCCCATAAGGAACCATTCTATATCTCGGAGTCAGGAATTGGATTGTGCTTGTATAATGTCCCTATTGCCATTCTGGCAAGCATCCCTAGTGCATGGAAATGAGAGTTCCATTTATCACATTTGGGTCAGTTATAGGATAGGAGTAATCAAACAGAGCAGCCAAAAATGTATGTAAGTTTGCATATTTGATAGCAGGTGTCTGGAGTAACTTTAGAACGTTCCAGAAATGGGCTCACCAAAGGAAAAGGATTCTGGAGTTAATGATTACAGTGAAAGCAGAGGTAAAACCAAAACCAGGAGCTCATGGAAAAACAGAAGGACTTTAGGGAAGCTGGAAATGAGGTGAAGAGAGAATATAGAATGGTGTGGAGTTCAGAGGGAGACACTCTTGTTCCATCTATGAGAAGCTGATTATTTTGGATTGGCAGAACACTGGTAAGAGAAGCAAAGGGAGTAAGATTCTGAAATATTCTGGAGCATTTGGTGTACAAAGGAGATTTAGGATTACACAGAGGGCCAGTAGAGAGGTTATAGCAACATAATATTTATCTTGATGATGGAGATGTATAGTGTATCTGGAGAAGCTGGATTCAATACTGGCACTAATGTGGTGGGTGGAGCAGAGAGCAGCCAGCCGGGGGAGAGTCCAGGAAGATATGCAAATCCTGGGTACATAAAAAGCTGAGTCACCACAGGTAGCGCTGGAGTCCTGTCTGGACAGACATCTGATTCTGGAACTTTGCTGAGAAGTGAGCTGAGCTCACAGAAGCTTTATAATTTTTTTTTTTTTAAGATCATCTGATACCACACTCTGTGATGTTTATCACATTCAGGGAGATTAGGCCATTGTGATTTTTTTTTTTTTTCCTTGTAAAACTAGCCGCAGCCCGTCAGACTGGGAATTTACTGGTTGAACTGTTTTCCAACATGGGTTTTGCTGGCAAAACCAAACGTGGGTGTTTCCTCAAAGCTCCAGAGACCTGTTTACACTGACTTTATTTTTACTGCTAGCTTTCAAATGGGAAGAGGGAAATTATGCTTAAAGGTCAGCAGGTGAGCATAAGAATCCCTGTTGTACCTCTACTGCGGGTGCCTGTGTGTGTGTTTATGTCTGTGTGCACGCACACACGCTGTTGTGCCTTGATTGGTTGATATAACCTGGTCACCTGCTTTTAGGTCTAAAGAGGTGTGTCAGGCGAATCATTTGACAGTTTCCTATTTGTTTATTGTAAAGAAAGTAAATCAGTCTGCGGGATTTTCTGGCTTGGAGGGCCAGGTTGTTTACTGTCAATAAGATAAGGACAAGGTGATATAAGATACTGAACTCAGGGGTGTATCTAGTTCGAATCAGGATATGAGAAGAAAAAGGTGGAGAGCAGTCAACGAGTACATTTCTGTCTTGATGAAACTTGAGGTGTTTGGGTGGGAAATAGAACTTTGACAACTGCCCTCAGGTCAAAGTACTAGACAGTAGAGCTAAAAGGTAAAATTAGGTTAGACTCAGATTCAATTTCATTCATTCCCACTTCTCACAGTTTGGAAATGAGAACTTGAATGAAGAGTTGAGAAGGCAAGTCTCTGGTCCATGGTCACGATTCCAGAGAAGCTTTGCAGACAGAGGCTGGGGCGGACTGCCCACCAGTGTTTTCCTCCCACTGAGAATCCCACCAGGAAGTTGCTGCTTGACTCAGAATTGAGTGAGAAGCCATGAAATCTCTGACTTCTGCAAACTTCGAGGATTGCCTGCTGAAGAAGGTAAGGATATACGCGTGTCTCTCCACACAACCCTTTCTCACCTTCTCTGTGCCATTCTCACTCCCCAGCCCTGATCCAAAAAGGATTAAATGATCTTTCCAAAGGTACATAAAATTCTCCCCAGGAACTAAAGACCACTCCCCAGAAGCTTTTCTTTCAGCCCTCTCTTTCAGTGAAGCATGAGTGTCCTGAGATATGTCGGGTATAGAGTGTAGAACAGAGACTTCCAACTTAGGTTATAACTCCAGCTCTGTCACTGGTATTTCTGTACACATGATCAGGTCACAGTCATGTCACCTCTTTAAGCCTTGGCTTTCTTCTCTGTAAAATGGGAGTGATAATGAGGTCTTGGAGTCCTGATGTGGCACTGTAGGATAAAGCACTGGACTGAAAGGTCAGTTCGAACCAAATTTGGAGGTTCAAATTCACCAGCTGCTCCTTGGAAACCCTATACAGGGTCCCTATGAGTTAGAACCGACCGACTCAAAGGTACGTAACAGCAGCAACAATAGGTCTTAGCTGGATCATTGATAAAGAATCAATAGAATGAAGATGTTTTTGGAAACTCTTAAACTGCCAAATTTTAAGAAAAATGTCATGATGTTGTTATATACCACTTAAGAACTGTTTATTTTTTTTCTGCATAGAATTATGTGGTCCTGAAGGGACCTTTTGATATTATCTAACTCAGTCCTCCAGAGTCCTTGGTGTGGCGCTGTAGGATAAGCACTGGATGGCAAGGTTCATTTGAATCACAAGGTGGGCACTTCAAACTCACCAGTCGTTCTTCAGAAACCATATACAGGCTGGCTATGAGTCCAAACCAACTTATGGGCACTTAACAACAACAAATCCAAAGCTTTGCATTTACAAATGAAGCTACTAAGTTTTCATTTAAAGCAAAAACATTTAAAGTGATTTTCATACCTTTGCAGGTAAACAAAGCAGCGCCACATCAGAACTCCCCAACACAACAACAACACATGGAAGGGTTGCTTATTGTGGCCCAATATTTTTTGAAAGAATATAGTCCAAATTCTGTGGTCTGGCATTCTGGTAACTCTAGCAACTGTCTTTTTACCCTTCACTTCTCTGGCATTTCCAATGGCAGGGGTTCTATACATTGAATTGAGCCTTCTTTTTGGATATCATAATATTACTTTAAAAAAATTTTTCAAATTTGTACAAACATTTCAAAATGGTGAGATTTAGCACAGACATCCAGATGTCCATCTTCTCTGGAAAAATAGGATGTCTGACAACTACAGGGCCCAATTTCTTGTCCAGTAGCTGTTGGCTGAAGCGGAGCATTCATTAGACAATGGATGTTACAGAATTTTCACCCTCTCTGAGCTTGACACCAATCCTGTCTCTCCCTCAGTTTCCACTGTAGGTCTCTGAGTCTTCTATGCCCACCTCAGGGCCTGAGCTACCCCTCTCCTCAATCATACAAAATCTCTTCCCTCTTCAATGCTCTTCTGGCTCTTATTCAGCCTCCAAACTCAGGAGATTTCCCTGACACCTAGACACAAATTGTTTTTGACTCCCTATAAACTTCTATCATAATTACTACTGATAATATTTATTTAGTAATCAGTTACATATTGACGTCTTCCCTATTATTCTCTTGCTTCTTGTTGATCTAATATTTTATTCTTTATAAGCTTCTGAAGAGAGAAACATTATCTTGGATCTCTTTCTTCCCCTTGATTTTTACAGAGTGTCTTGCAAATTATTTGGCCAGAAATACCTTCAGGGTTCATTGAAGATAAACAAGCAGTAGTAGACAAGGTACTGGCAGGTTGAAGTGCATACAGGACCTCATTTAATCTAGTCAAAAACCTGACATCTGTGTGTATGACCAGCATAATAATAGAGGAAGAAGCAGAGGCTTCTGGATATTAAATAACTTGTCCAATAGTACTCAGCTAAACAGTGAAGGTTTCAACTGAGTCTTCTTTACTCCTAAGACTAAGCCCATCCACAGATAGAAATGGAGGGGCATCTACTTTTTACAAAACACTGTGCTATGGGTTGAGGATCCAACAAAGTTTGAGATGGGTCTGCCAAGTGAGAGAGAAATTCTGTGTTTGGGGTTACTTTAAGGATGGCCCCATTCTAGCTACAGACATTGCAAATAGTTCCAATGTACACACAGGCAAGAATTAATACAACACAATGCAGACTGTGTGGGCACAACAGAGATTTGAGCAGAGTATAAGGAGAGGAGAGGAGTGTTAGCTCTAATGGATGAGAAATTTCATAGAGAAATGCAGACAAAGCCTTCTAGGGTGTGTAGTGTTCTTCTGAGTGGAGAAGCACAGTGAAGGCCTTCCGGCCTAAGAGCACTCTCACCCCACCATCCAAACAGTTGACGTGAGTTTCATTCCTATTCATTTTATCTTTTGGGAAGGCAGGCTAGGTTACAAATAAGGGCTTTGGAATTATACTGCCTTGGTTTGAATCCCTGGTTTGTGACTTACTGGGGAATTAGTGAATCTTTTCGAACTTTAATGTTCCCTTCTGTAAAATAGGAATAATGATAGTGTCCATTTTAAAGGATTATTTGGAAACAGTAGCAGCTCAGTAATAATCGTAGCTCCTTGATAATGCCACTGTTCTAGCTTCTGTTCCTTTTGGGAGCTGCAAATATTCTGTGTGGCCCCATTATTTGGCTGACGGAGGTATTAGACTCAAAAGATAGAGATAAAACCGCAAATCCAAACCCATTGCCACCGAGCCAATTCGGACTCATAGAAACCCTACAGAATTAGAACTGCTCCTTAAGGATTCCCAAACTGTAAATCTTATCTTTCTTCTGCAGAGCAGCTGGTGAGTTTTGAACTGCCAACTTTAAGGTTAGCAGCCTGTTGCTAAACCCACTTCACTACCAGGAATCCTTGAAAAGCTAGGGAGAGGATGGTGGACATCTATTACTACCTTGTTTGTATCTGTCACTGAATTTAAATTCGCATGATTTTAGATTACTAACTCCAGGAAGACAGAGATTACAGCTGATTGCTGGAGTTAATGCATCACTAGAATTAAAGTTCTGCCTTCCTGTTTTCTGCAAGGAAGTTCTCAGTTGTGTTCCCTAGTGGCACTCGTCATGGATGACAATCACAAGGCCATAAGGCCATGAGCTCATTGGTGTGACCAGGCTTGTGTGGCATTCCTGCATGCTAATTTAGTGCCAACTTCTGTCTTTGCAGAGATCATGTCGGAGTACAAGTGAGTCAGAGTGATACTATTATAAGGGATAACCTTGAATTCCCAGTACGTTATTTTTGAAATAGTAAATTATTCACCACTTGAGCTATTAATAGTAACAAATGACTTTGGAGACACGAATGGGTTTAATGTTGTCACAACGTTGTGGTTTGATGAGGAGGAGTGGGAAATAGCGAAGCCTGGGAATGTGTACATGTGTATGGACTAGGCAACCTTCTAACCGGATCTAGCATCCGTTTAACAGATTTATTTACTATAATTAATTTCTCTGTTTGCTCTGTCACATCTACAAATGCAGTCTTTAAGAAAGAAAATTATGTCTTTATTCAATGAAATCAATCAACAGGAGAGGGATGTAAAATTTGAATAGGTTTCTGAGGTCAACTTTGGGTTGAATGTGTGTGATTCCATTTTCTTAAATGATCCTATTTCCACCTGTAACGCTTTGTCATGAAATAGATTTGGTGACAAAAAGGCTGACTCAGACTGTGTTAGGTCTTGCTTGCTTCCTGAAGTTGGAGAGGCAACAAACGGATTCTAGGATTGGGTTATTTACTTTGCAACATGTGGGAGGCCCCATGAGTCACAGTCTACTTAATGGCAACTGCTTTTTTATTTTCCCTATTTTCTGAATCATCATTGTCCTGCAATAGGTTCTTCTGGGGTCACTGGGCTAGTCAGCAGTCCCAGAAGTGGTTTGTGTTGCACACCTCACAGGCTAGCTCCCATGTTGTTCTCATCATGTCCAGAAACCCCAGACTCTTTCCTTCCACTGGTCTTGACCATGACCTAGAGTGGTAGTGTAGGAAGCTTCCATTTCAGAGTGTAGAAAGGCAGGCAATGGGGCCTGTGGTACAGGTTTATAGTGATCTTGGTGGAAGAAAGAGTCCTGCAAACTAGAAGGCTCTCCCACATGTAGAGACCTGTCACAAACCAACCCCAGAATCCTTTATTACCTCTCAAATTTCAGGAAGCAAGTTACCACCTTGCAAAGCATTGCAATTCCTATGACAACAGTTGTTCTCAAGTCGATTCTAACTCATGGCGACTCCATGATCCCATGTGTGTCAGGGTAGAACTATGCTCCATAGGGTTTTGAATGACTGGCTTTCAGAAGATCACCAACTTCATTGCTAACAGCTGAGCACATGCATCCTTTGCACCAGCCAGGACTCCATGGGAAGGCAAGGGCTGCACATTACCCAGAGGGAAAGATACTCTCACTCGGCCAGCATCTCGCACACTGTGGGAACGGATTTGCCCAAGGCAAGGCTCTCTCCCCATAGCTCTGACCCAAATCCAATGTCACCATCAGGCACCTGTTGGACTATCTGTGGGTGTTCATGGGATACCCAAATAAATGAACACTTGGACTTATTATTTTAAGGTGTTTAGGTTCAGGAAGAGGATAAAAGGTACTACTTTCAGTGCTTCTGTACTTGGGAGGGAGTATGACACAATTTGATGAAAAGAGGAACCTATGCATTATGTCTAGTTCTACTGCTAATTACCATTAGCCTTCTGGGAGCCACCGTGTTGCAATGCTGTTGTTGTTGTTTAGTACCGTGGAGTTAGTTCCAACTCACAGCAACCCTGCATAGGGTTTCTGAGGCTGTAAATCTTTATGGGAACAGAAAGCCTCATCTTTCTCCCATGGAACCGTTGGTGGTTTCGAACTGCTGACCTTGAGGTTAGCAGTCCTATTTGTGACCACTACACTACCAGAGCTCCTTGTTGCAATAGGCCTCAGTAAAATGATCCCAGACAACATGATTTCTGAGTCTTTTCCAATTCTGTGATCTGAGTCTAAATTGCAATCTCACTGATGGATGCAGAAAATCAAAGGCGGATCTTGAGGCCGCAGGGCCCATAAAGCATTCTCCTCTTCTGACTTTTCCCTTTCGGAAATCAAAACAGGTCATAAAGGTGAGCCAATTACCCTGTATAAAGAGTGAGACATTGTAGGTGTCTCTCAGGAAGTGTGTGATTTTGCTGTGCTCAGTAAGGAAATTCCATCACCAAATGAGGGCACGATTTATGTGAGATTCACAACAGAAAACAACTCTTCATGAGTGCATATATGTGTGCATATACACTCTCTCCTGTCTCTAGCTTTCTTCTGTTAAAGAGGATTTGATGGTGCCAACATGGTTGCAAATCTTTTATTAGCTTATTAACTCAGGAAACTAAATACATTGCATTCTGTTACTCCTACTCATGTGAGTGCGGAATAACACCAGTGGAATTGGAAGATTCTGGGGGGCTAGTCTCAGTCCAAGGAACCCTGATGGTACAACGGCCAAGTGTTCAGTGGCTAACTAAATAGTCTGAACCAACCAGCCACTCCATAGGAGAAAAGACCTGGCAATCTGACCCCTAAAGATTATAGCCCACCAACTCTATAGGGCAGTTGTATGCTGTCACATGAGTCTCTGTCACTCACAGTGATTGACAGCACCACCAGTAACAGTTGTAGTTCTCAATACATTCTGAGAACTTAACTCTTTGAGAATATTTCTCAGCCCATTATCTCTACATAACGACAACGTCCTATCTAGTTAGCTCTTTTGCTACCTTTTACCACCATGCTTAATCAGACTTGTGATCCCCAATCTTCTTCAGTATCTCCTAATCTACTAACCTGGCTTCAGACCTCTTTCTTTACTTTTTCAGTGTTCTCGCTTCCCAGTTTGGAAACCATGGCCTACCACTTGAACTCTCCCTTGTTCTTTTCTCCTTCTCTAGCTTTGGCTCAACAGACTCCAGTCTTAGCTTTGCAGCTTTTCCCTTTGGAGGGCGGAGAGGTGCTGAAGAACACACTGAGCCCACTGGAATGCCATAGGCCCCTGGACCCAACCTCAGCTGAGATTGCCTGGCAATCTTTACAGGTGTACCTCAAAAGTCTCTCATTCCTAATAGCAATGATTTCCAAAGTCTTTCAGACTTAAATCCCTTGCTTTCCTCCTCTCCACCTCACTCTCAGCAAATTGTCTTGTTGCCTTTTCGATACAAAAAATAAGTATCAGACAGGAAATCTCTCAGATTGCCACCACACCCTACCCTTTTCCCTAGATTTGCACCTATCTTTTTTCTCTATTTCCTTCTGACATAGCAAAGCTAAGTCCTCACCCAGGTTTCTGGATTGGTACTACTCCCTACTGGGAAATTCTTACTCAAGTCCTTTGCTTTCTGCTAACTCTTCCTTTTCCACTGGATCTTTCTCTTGCCATTTAAACATATCCAAGCCTGTGGATCATTTTGAAAACAAAACAAAAAAACAAACCTGTTGATGTTTCTTGAAGGACTTTCTTACATCAGTCTCTACTTGTTCATCTCCCAATCATTGTAACCCCCTGCAGTCTGGTTTAACACCCACCACTCCTTAAACACACCCATCCTGTTCTTCTCCTTGGAGGGCAGAGAGAAGTGCTGGAATCTCTCACCAAACCTGTTCTAGTTGCCAAACTCTATGGATGTTTTCAGACCTTTTCTCACTCACTAGGGTACTGTTGAACTTGTTCCCAAAATTCCTCTTTATTTCTAAAACTTTTCACTCTGTGTTTTCTCAACTGCCCACCACTCCTCCGATACAATCTCTGCACCAACAATATCATAGGAGCAACTGCAGTTCTCTTTTTGTGTTTCCTCATTCTGAAATATCTACTTTTTTACTTTTTAGAATGATTTTCAGGCCTTTCTCTTTCTAGTTAATGCCTACCAATCTTTCAAGGGCCAACTCCAATACTCGATTCTTCCATGAAGGGTCCAAACTGCAAGAAGGTGAAAGAACCCTTTTTGGATACCCATAGCATCCTGTTCAACCTCTACTTAGCCCTCAATTGCACTATTTTCAACAGCCAGGTTAATTGTCTTGCTTTGATGATGCAACCGTAAACTACTGGACAGTATGCATGCACAAAGCTTGGCATAGAGTAGATGCTCAATAAAAACTGGTTGAATAGAATTAAATCACAATACATAAAGGAAATCTCACAGTGAAGAGGACCATTAATCATAGGCTTCTAAGAGAATTGTACTTTATTTTTGGCATGGCAAATGAACCGCCCCCTCTGTGGCTATCCCTCCTTCTTCTACTTGGCTACTCTGGAGAATACAGAGTCTTCATTGTTTACAAATGCTAAAGGAAGGTACCTTTGGTTCCTTCTCTCATGATGACTTATGAAAGGATGGGCATTAAAAGTGTGGAGAAGAGCAGATGGCTATTGAAGACAAAAAGACGTTGAAAGGCAGGCCAGGGAGGATCACCATATTGAAGATCAGACAAAACACACTGATTTTGAAGAAGACAGCTTTATCATATATTCCTAATGACTGTAAGTTCATTAAGATCAGAGGCCCTGTTTTGTGTTTCCTGTGATTCCTTGCAGTGCTAGGCATCTGCAAGGTATTAGCTTGCTTTTCCACAACAGTGCTCTGTGTGGGAACATGCGCATCAAATAGACTAGATTAGCTGCTCCCATTGTGCCCTGTGCAGCCAACACTTTCCCATGTGGCATCACGAGAACTGCATTCTGTACCCATACTGTCTTCCCAGTACTGTGAGTGCAGGCCTGTGTTTCTCTGATTCACTGCTGTGTTCCAGCTTGTAACAAAGTACCTGGTAAAGATCAGTTGCCAGTGAGTTGATTTTGACTCACGGTGAACCTGTCTGTTTCAGAGTAGAATTTAGCACTCCATAGGGTTTTCAAAGACTGATCTTTCAGGAGTAGATTGTCAGATTTTTCTTCTGAGGTACTCTGGGTATAATAGAACTGAAAACCTTTTAGTTATTATTGTTGTTAAATCCATCGAGTTGGTTCTAACCCATGATGATCCTGTGTAGGATTTCCTTGGAGCGGCTGGTAAGCTTGAACGGCTGACCTTGCAGTTCAAACTGACTTTGCAGTCCAGAGCATGGAGCCACAGCACCATGCCAGGATTCCTAGGTTAGTAGTCAAGTATTTAACCATTTGTGCCATCCATGGACCCTGCCTGGCATGCACTTAGCGGTTGCAAAATGACTTGATGTAGTATAAAACATAGATGTTTTTGTTAGTTGACCATGAGTTGACTTAAACACAATGGGACAAATAATGACTTTTGGTCCTGAATCATGTTCACAATTGACTGCCTGTTTGAGTCTGTCACGCAGCTCCTGTGTTAGTCCATTTCCTTGTTGACCCTCTACTTCACCAAATATGGTATCCTTCTCTTGTGATTGACCCCTCCTGATGATCTATCTCAAGCATGTGAGTCGGATGATGTTCTATTGTGAACCATAAAGTTTTCAGGAGTAGATTCCTAGGTCTTTCTTCTTGGTGTGTCATAGTTGGAATCTCTATTGAAGCCTTTCCCCATGGGTTACCCTGCTGCTATTTGAAATATCAATGGTATAGCTTCCAGCATCAGAGTAGCACACAAGACACCAACGAACTCATAATGCAACAAACTGATAGATGATGGTAGAAATAAGCATGCCTGCATATTTGTCTTCTAAGTATGTGTATGTTTCCTGGTGGCACTGTAGGATAAGCACCAGACTGCTAACTGCAAGGTCATTGGTTCAAACCTACCAGTCACTCCTCAGAAACCCTATACAGGGTCGCTATGAATTGGAAACAATTTGATGGCACTTAATACAGCACTTAAAACTTCAAGGTCAGCAGCTCTAAACTACCAGCTGTTCTGTGGGAGAAAGATGAGGCTTTCTGCTCCTGTAAAGATTTGCAGCCTCGGAAACCCTGTGCAGGGTGACTATGAGTCAGAACCGACTCTACGGTATTTAACAACAACAACAATGTACATATGCAGTTGGTTTGTTGGTTAATGGGAGGAATGAGATCTCAGATGACTGGACTAGTTGGTGACTTCGCTTAGGGAAAACAGAAATCTCTGTGACTTGGACTTATTTTCTGGATATTTTGACCAATTAGTGGATATCTCAAAACAACTCTAGAATATAATGTTGTTACTATTGTTGGGTGCTGCCGCGTTGATTTTGACTCATAAGAATCCCGTGTTACAGAGTAGAACTCCTCCACAGAGTTTCCTTGCCTGTAACTTTTTTTTTTTTTTACTTGTTATTATGAATTGAGTGTCCTGTAATATTCAGAGAGCACCAGGTCTTTTTCCTCTGGAGCTACTGGATAGGTTCAAAACAATATCAACCTTCCAATTAGCAGCCAAGTGCTTAACTTTTTGCACCACCTAAGCTCCTTCTAGAATATATATTGTTGTTGTTATTGTCATCAAGTCAACTCCGACTTATATGGTTTCCGAGGAGTAGCTGGTGGGTTTGAACTGCTGACCATGTGGTTCGCAGTCCAGTGCTGATCCTACAGAGCCACACCATTATACTAAAGCAGCCATTACACCAAACTCCTAAGGAGTATAGATTTAGAATGGACCTTACATTTAGATGTATCAGATACTGCTTAAAATCAGCCCCTGGAGGCCATGTCTCTCTAAAGACTCCCATTGTGATGGTACCACCTAAGCTATGAAAGGAAGATCTCTCTGCATTTCAAGAAAAGCTTGCAGCAGTATGAAGAGGCCTGGGGACTCTTGGGCCCAGAGACAATGGTGTGGCCACAGAGGACTCGAGAGGAGAGTGGAGCTACCGGCTGACGGGAAGAGAGAACATATGCACAGGAGCACCCACACTTGCAGATGATACCCACGTGACCTGGACCAGATGACTGGATGATCGGAGCTCAACCAGAAGAGGAAAGAAGGGTGGGGGGGGGAAGAGTGAGCTGATACAGTCTGATGAATTTGACCTATACCTATGGAGCAGCGACTCAAAAGAGGGAACAAATCCTCACAGTAAGAAACATTCACACACCCCCACACGCACAGAGTGGACGGAGAAGGACAGCTTGGACATTGGATACTCAAATGGGGAGGGGGGGACTACAAAGGCAAGAAGTGACTGGCTTACAAGCTTTCAAGAGGGAACCTGGTGCTAGGGAGCATGGCAGAAGGCAGAATCTCCAATAGGTACTATTCAATCTGTCTGGGCGGAGCTGATGAAAGGAGATACAGATGGGTAACTCGTGATACTGTAGTGAATAATGCTTATCAGGACGGATTATGAGGGTTGGAAATGCAAAGGTAGAAGTTTTGTAACAAGGAAGGGAGTGATTAATTCTCCAGGATAGGAGCGGAGGCCTCTGGGACCATCAACGGAGAAGAGCCGAGAGCGGGACCCTGCCCAGAGAAACAGAGATGCCTGAGATAGAGACAGAGATGATGACATGGATGGAGTGATGAAGTGACTGGGGACTTTGGACCCAGAGAGGGAAAGGGACTGTAGGCTGAAAACTGGGGGGAGGAGGGGGAAGTGTAGGGGATGGGTTTCTGGGATATACTCCTTGGGTGGTTGAGGATGCATGGAGGGGATTGGAACCATGGCAATGAGATGATATACGATGGAATGAATGTAAAACTAAAGTTCTCCCATGTAAACTATCATATAATTCACAATAAAACATTTAAAGAAAAGAAAAAAGAAAAGCTTGCAAACACTTCCCATTGCTTCTTTGATTTGGATTTTTCTGTCTTGCTTGGAGTTTACTAAAAATTCCTTTACATTTCCCACAAACGTTTATTTCCCTAAACCTAGCATCTAAGTTTCTATCTCCAGAAGTTCTGGGAAGGGCAGAATTTTTTGAGCTCAACTCTTCCGGCTATCCATCACTGTGGTCATGTCTCTTCATTTAATTGTCTATTGCTCCATGGCTTGTACCTAAAACAACCACCTTTGCCAATCCCTCCATACACAGGTGGACTTAAGACGCCAGCTGATTTCCCAGACTATGAGGGAAGTACAGAAAGTCGTCCACTGTTTGACCACAGATATCAGCTGCCATGACATTAGGTTTCAAGCTGTCCCTTACTCTGACACCTACAATGGGAACATTAAGGTAAGCAACTGTTACCTGTCTTCTCAAAGCCCACTAAGAGAGCCTTTACCTGTTCTACCTTAGACATGCTTCTGCCTGTTTGTATCTGGCACTGCATGACAGGCTATAGTCAAACACTAGGTAGGCCCAGGTTGTGGGAGAGGGGAGAAGAAATGGAGGGTCTTGGGAGAAAGGAGCTGAGCATGATAATCTGTAGGTGGGAGGTGAGGGAAGAAGAAAGTGAAAGAGGCAGCCTTTAGAAACTGCAGGGGCCAGTCTCTAATGCTTCTCCTGCTGAGGAGCCCAGAAGGCTATCAGCTACCAACACAAGCGCAGGACAACCAGCATTCCTGCAACACTCCCTGTGGGCAGAGCCCTGCTCACGTAAGTGCTCACGTAAGCGATCTCACTTAAACCTGAAAAGCACCTCAGGGAAGACATGTGATGGTCATTTCCAATTCAAAGATGAGAATCTTGACAATCATTTTGAGTTCCCTTGCCTCAGTTTTTCTTAGTATTCCTAAGAACCCTTTAAGTGTGTATACATACACATATATTTACTCATACCTTGGAGTCCTGCTGAGATGCTGTAAGATAAGCACTGTTCAAACCCACCAGCTGTTCCTCAGGTTACTACGAGTCAGAAACGACTCAGTGGCACTAAACAAAAACAACAACAGCAATATTCATACCTTATTTCTCACATCACAGTATCTGTCCCTTGATTGTGGGGTTACATTTATTGTGTTAACACTCAGCATGTTCTGGAGCACAGATCAGATACTCATGTTGGATGAATGAATGAGCAAAAGAATTGCTACTTAAACAAGACTGTTGCTGCTTCAGAACATTTTGAGGGTATTCAGACACAGGTTGGTAGACACAGATACCACCCACAAGGTTATATGGCTTATGGGCAGAGTCTGTTCTTTGAAATTTTACTGCAGGAATACAATTGTGAAATTAGATTGGACCCTGGAATGTGAGAACATCACCTGTCCAACACAGGCCAACTTAAATTGAACAAATATAGGCCAGTCACTAGAAACACAATATTAACATCACTTTTCCTATTACCTCAGGAAATATCCTTCTGTGGTATCATGTCAGTCAGTCATAGTTTAAAATGCATCTTGCATTCATATACATAATTCCCTACATATTAAGTTTTTAAAACAATCATACTGTAACATATTAAAGTTGCTTTTATTTCACCTTGGATAAAATTCAACACGTATTTAATAAATACCATTTATAGGATTAACAACATGTTAGTAGACAGATTTTTAATTCCATAATTCAGACTCCTCCTGGCCTTTTTAAATCCAGCCACCTTTCTACAGCTACCAGAAGGCAGGTAGGCCCATCACCTAAAACATATGATCATTGTTATTGAAGAGTGAAGCAGAGTCCATTGGAGCTGGTTTTAGTCAATGACTGGGCCCTGGGCAAAGGTTAACCAGATTCCGTTGCCAGAATTTTCCTTGAGCATCAGGTGACTTCTCCATTAAACAGATGACTAGTAGGCTTACATCAATCAGTAGGTTGACCAGGATGCAGTGTAGAGTGGACTGTTACATGCTATGGTCAAATTCAAGTTCTCTCAGTGGTACTTAATACTATTGACTAACTTGTTCTACCTCTTGGTCTGTCTAAGTTCATTCTGACCACTGATTAACTGGTTCCTATAGAAAGGATCCCTAGTGATGCGGTAGGATAAGCACTGGACTGTTAACCACAAGGCCAGCAGTTCAACCCCACTAGCCACACCTTGGGAGAAAGGTGAGGCTATCTGCTCTCATAAAGACTTTGTTGTTTTTGTTGTTGTTAAGTGCCATGGAGATGGTTCTGACTCATAGTGACCCTGTACAGGGTTTCCAAGGCTGTAAATCTTTATGGGAGCAGGAAGCTGATAGTTTCGAACTGCTGACCATGAGATTAGCAGCCTGATTCGTAACCACTATGCTACCAGAGCTCCAGAAACCCTACGCAGGGTCACTATGAGTCAGAAAAGACTGGATGGCAATGAGTTGTTGTTTCTTTATTTAATTTATAAAAAGAAGGAGATGGATTCTGATTGATTCTTTTTTACTATTAAACTAGAATAATCTTAATCATAGCTCCATGGGCTCAACAAACAAGATTTTCTTTCACCTTGAGTTCATAGGGATAGTAATTAACATTCCATGGGACTCTCAGTGCAGTTATAAAGAAATGGAGATATTTTACAGAACTCTTTCTCTTCCTCTCTTATTCCATCCCACCCTTCATTCCTTTATCCCTTTCACTTGTTCCAACTTATTCATTTTTGACTGATAAACAACCAAAAATAAAGAAGAGTTGTTGTTGTTGTTAAGTGCCGTTGAGTAGGTTCTGACCCATAGCAACCCTGTATAGAGTTTCTGAGGAGCAGCTGATGAGCTTGAACTGCCGACCTTGCAGTTCAAACTGACTTTGTAGTCCAGTGCATTAACCTACAGCGCCACACCAGGACTCCATTAAGAAGGATTACTAAGTCTAAGTTTTAAACTATTGGGCAGTGTGGCACTCACACCAATCCTTTTTGCTCAACATAAAGTAAAATGAGGAAATCCAAACTGGAAAACAATTTGTTAATTTCCTTAGGTAACAAAGAGAATTTTTCAACCAATATGAAAAAAATTTGAATGGACCAATAGAAATCATGACAAAAATATGAATCACAGGAAATTGAACTCACATCAATCAATCCAAAACTTGAGCTCACATTCTGACTTTACCACTCTTTGGCAAGATCTCCAAGTTTCTCTGAGCCTTAAATTTCTCATCTGAAAAATGGGAACAAAGCTCATCTCACGCCATAATTGTGAAGCTCAGATGGGCCAAAATACCCACCATCATCAACTGATTCCAACTCGTAGCCAACCTGCACAGGACTCCTGAGACTGTCAATCTTTAGAGGAGCAGACAGCTTCGTCTTTCTCCTGTAGAACAACTGGTGGGTTTGAACCACTGACTTTGTGGCTAGCAGTTCAGTGCTAATCCTACAGCGCTACCAGGGCTCCTTAAATGGGCCAATCCCTGAAAATTACAACACAAGGCGCAGTGTGTACAGGATCTAGTGAATACTCATTCCTTCTCCTTTTTCTTCTCCCAAACTTTGGTCCCATATAGAGTTCCAAGTCTAGCTCACTCTTTTGCTTGTGGATTCATGAAACCCAAGGCTTAGCAATTAATTTACCTTCTCAAAGCATTGCAAAGGGTTACTGACAGGTCAAAGGTGGAGTCCTTGCCCCACTCAAATTGCTTAGAGCTGACTTGACAGGTTGATTCCTGGAAGGTCTCCGTTGCCGCTCAAGACTATGTGCTCATGATCTTTCTCTCTCCTTTCCTGACCCCAGGTTTTGACCCCCAGACACTTCCTCGTCACAGTCCCGATGAAAGGCCTGGCTGGGTACAGGGAGGTCAAGGAGGGCCACTGGCGGTATTACACCCTGCAGGGCGACAGGCTTTCCACCCATGTGCGGTGCCCAGAGGACCTGCAGCAGTGGCTGGAGGTGGAGCAGTTTATGAAGAGCCTATGGCAGTGGCACGAGGCAGATGTGACCATCCAAGGTGACATTGTGCCCGCCAAGGTCCTCCAGGTGTTCCAGAAGCTGGTGGAAAATGCTGTTACAACCTGTCACCTCTCAGGTAAGCTGATCCAGATAAGTGCAAAGGAAACTTGTGGCATTTCTCTTTTGTTCTAAAACTCTTCTGTAGGCTAGGCCTTGTCCTGTTACTTGAAGCCCATGGTCTAGACAGTAATCTATGTGCCACTTACATTTCTATGAGCTCCATAATTTGAATTAGCTTTTTTTTTTTTTTTTAACTACTGTTACATCCATAAGAATGGAATTGATACCCACAACATATTCTCATGACGTTAGCTAGTTTACTGGCAATGGCATAGATACGATGAACTGTGAGGTATGTGCCCTTTCTGGAAGGCTAGCTTAAAAACTTGAATGTACTATATTTTTAAAGTAAATTACCCACAAACCTTTGTTACCAGCACATGTTTAATGTCACACCTCTGACTGACTGTAATTTCCCTGTGTGTTCAGTTACATACAACATTCAAAAACCATTGTCTTGTACCAAAACACAAAATAAAAAATCATATAGAACCAAATCTGACAACCTCAAAATTTTAACCTACTGATTACTGTGGCACACACACATGCAGACACACACATACTTTTTGCTCAGTCGGAAGGGTGAGTTACAAAATTGCTAATTTCCTTCATTATCAAAGAAAATTTATCAACCAATAAAAAAAAGATAAATGGATCAATACAAATCATGACCAAAATGTGAATCTCAAAAAAAAAAAAAGAATATAAATAGCTAGTAAAATTTTTAAAAATATGTTTCATCTAAAGTATATTTCAAATGCACATTTAAACATCTAAAAAGTTGGTGGAGATGACAAAATGTAAGCATGTTCAGTGTAAGGGCAGACGTGAGAAGTTAGGCATTTCCAGAAATGCCTAAATGTTCTTGGAAGTGTAAACTGGTGCCTCCAAATTTGTTGATTTTTATTTTTATAATGTGCTTCCTTGGCAATCCGGTAATTCCAATCCAGAAATACATCCTGACAAATACACAAAGAACTACACATGAAGCTGGCCACTGCCTTAGGTCTTATAATAGTAAATGGTGATGGTGGTGGTGTGCTGTGGAGTTGGTTCCACTTGGCAGAAGTAGCATCATTTACATGGCCGACTTGCCTTCCTTAGCCATGTAGATTATCTCCAGCTATAAGGAGCCCTGGTAGTTTAATGGGTTACAAACTGGGCTGCTAACTGCAAGGTCAGCCATTTGAATCTACCAGCCATTCCGCAGGAGAAAGACGAGGCTTTCTGCTCCCATAAAGATTTATAGCCTCGGAAGGAGTGGCTGGTAGATCCAAAGTGGACTACTAAGAAGCCTTTAAAAAGCACGAGGTACATACACACATGTGTGTGCATGTGGTACCACATGCACACAAAAAATGTCCATACTTGACAATTAAGTGAAAAACCAAAGGGATGAACTGCCCGTGATTCCATTTGTGTGGAGAGAAAGGATGAAGCTATACATTGACTTTTCTAGACAGAATAATTCTGGGATATTCCATAATGGTAGTGTTGTTGTTAAGTGCTGTTGACTCAGTAGCAACGCATAGCAACCCGGCATGGGGTTTCCAAGAAGCTGCTGGTGGGTTTGAACCACTGACTCTATGGCCAGCTTCCAGTGCTTATCCTATAGTACTACACCAGGGTGTATATCTAATGGGTTTTTATTATTATAAAATTCTTCCATGGACTGTTTAATATGTCCTTGATATCAGTCCTTCAGAGAAAGAATGACTTTTCTACCTGCATTATAGGTGTGAAAACTGAGATTTAAAGTAACTTGCCAGGAACCACACACCTAGTAAGCAGAGAGAATGGCAGAACCAGTGTGGGCCAGGAAGGCTCACCTCTTCATTTCGAGACCATATTCATAGTGAAAGTGGAAATAGAGTCAAACTGGGCCAGGCTGGGGAGGTGCTCTTATAATAATGTGGAGTATCAGTTGTTATCATTGTTCCTGCCTAGCCAGCTCTGAAGAGCGGCAGACAATAGCCCTTTATGACATCCTGGCCAAAGAGAGAAATGTTTTCCTTTTGAACTTCTGACCACAACTAATAAGCTCCTATTTTCTCTCTAAGGAAGGAAGAGAAAAATAATGTGAGTAAATCCCAACGTAAAACAGTTCATCTTTAGCTACAATGGAAGAAAACAAACAAAAACCCCCTGTGTATCTTTTGAAAGAACCCAAACCCACATATTGCCTTCCAGTTGATTCTCATTCATAGCAGTCTTATAGAACAGAAAATAATTGCCCCTCGAGTTTCCAAGGACGTAACTCTTTATGGAAGCAGACTACCGCATCATTCTCCTAAGGAGCAGCTGGTGGGCTTGAACTGCCGGCCTTCTAAGTTAGTTGCTGAGTACATTTGCCACTGTGCCACTGGGGCTTCCTATTCGAAGAACACCAACCCAAAAGCCCATTGTCATTGAGCCTATTTTGACTTATAGTGACCCCATAGGACAGAATAGAGCTGTCTATAGAGTTTCTATGGCTAAAATCTTTACGGAAGTACACTGCCATATCTTTTTCCCAGGGAGTGGCCAGAGGGTTCAAACTGCCTACTTTCCAGTTAGGAACAGAGTGCTTTAATCACTATGCCACCAGAGTTCCTGTATCTTTTGAAAGAAGGGACACAACTTGTAAAAGAGGAAATGCTGGTATCCGAGCTGACAAACTTTACCACATGCATCTATCTATTTCTTTCCCTGACTGGGACGCAAGGCAGTGAGGGCTTCTTCCCATGCCCTTGGCCCTTTGAGATGGTGGCTGTGGTGGTCTTGGAAGTATGATTGCTTATGATGATAGGGCAGAAGTCTTGGTGTGGCGCTTTGTGACAATGCACTGGTCTGCAAGGTTGGCTGTTCAAATTCACCAACCACTCCTTGGAAACCCTATACAAGGTAGCAATGAGTTTGAACCAACCTGATAGCACTTAACAACAACAACAAACATGAGAACAGGGCATCTGAAAGTAGGCTGACTTATTGGGTAGTGAAAAAAGTACCTAAGACATTTTGACTCAGGTAAAAGCCAGGTTAAGCTCACCTCACCAAAAGGTTATGAAAATGGGGACTTGTTAGGTGTTGTTGAGTTGGTCCCAACTCACAGTGCACAACAGAACGAAACACAGCCTGGTCCTGAGTCACCTTCAAACAATCGCTGCTGTTTGAATCCATTGTGGGAGTCACTGAGCCAATCCATCTCACGAAGGATCTTCATCTTTTTTCCTGACCCTCTATCAATCATCCAGGGATTGGTCCTTCCTGCTACCACGTCCAAAGTACAAGAGCTGAATTCTTGCTAACCTCACTTCCAAGACAGATTTGTTCATTCTCTGGTAATCGATGGTATATTTAATATTCTTTGACAACATCATGATTAAAATTCATACTTCTTTTCCAGTCTTCCTTATTCTCCATCCAGCCTTTACATGCATATGAAGTGATCGAAAATACCAAGGCTTGAGTCAGGTGCACCTTAGATCTCAATGTGACATCTTTGCTTTTTAACACTTTAAAGAGGTCTTTAGCAGCAGATTTGCACAATGCAATATGTCATTTGATTTTGCGATGACTGCTCCATAGCCATTGGTCAAGTAGAATGAAATCCTTGACAACTTCCATTTTTTTCTCCATTTATGATAATGTTGCTTATTGGTCCAGTTGTGAAGATTTTTGTTGCTATTGTGTTGAGGTGTAATCCATGCTGAAAACTGTAGTCTTTGATCATCACTAATAAGTGCTTTAAGTCTTCTTTACTTTCAGCATGTGTCATTTTTATATCATAAGTTGTTAATGAGCCTTCCTCTAATTCTGATGCCACATTCTTCTTCATATAGATTGGCTTCTTGATTATATACTCAGCATACAGATTTAATAAATATGGTGAAAGAATATAACCCTGGTGTACACCTTTTCTAATTTTAAACCAGGCAGTGTCTCCCTTCTTCTCAATGTTATCCCTAATTTGTTGTTATCCAGATAGTACAATGTCTTTGCATACTCAGTGAATCACAGGTAAACAGCTTTCTGGCATTCTCTGCTTTCAGCCAAGAAATATCTAGTATCAGCAGTAATATTTCTTATTCCATGTCCTCTTATAAATGTGGCTTGAATTTTGAGCAGTTCCCTTTGCATGAACTGCTGCAACTGTTTTCAGATTATCTTTCACAAAACTTTACTTGTATGTGATATGAATGATAGTGTTCAATAGATTCCACATTCTGTTGCATCACCTTCCTTTGTAATGGGCACAAATATGAATCTCTTCTAGTTGGTTGACCAGAAAGCTGTCTTCAAAATGTTTTTTTGTTGTTTTTTTTTCAATATTCATAATGAAAATATTATTGGCTCGCTTTTTAACATATTACTCCTGGCTGCTTTAAAAAAAAATTTTTTTTTAACTTCGACTATACAGACAATATAGAAGCAACCAAGACTGTAGAACCTACAAATGCTAAACATTTGCAATCTAGCCTTTATATACTTTTTAAACTTTTTATTGTGAATCAGATGAAGGGTTTACAGAGGAGATTAGTTTTCTATTCAATAATTCATACACATTTCCATGAGGTTATCATTTGTCCTTTGTAATTATCAAGTATGCAAATACCCTATTCCTCACCAAATTTTCCTTTTTTTAAAATCAAGAAAACCTTTTCTAAATTTTTACAACATTGATCTCATACAACTTTTGTCCTTATGTGGTTGACTAATTTCCCTAGCATGATATCTTCCAGGTTCATCCATGTTGTGAGATGTTTTGCAGATTCATCTTTATTCTTCAACATACACTGTGTGTATGTACCATCATTTGATTAATTATTCTGTTGATAGGTATTTAGGCTGTCTCCACTTTTTTTGTGTCTCTTGAAGACAACATGTTGAAGAATCCTATTTTCTTATCCATTTTGCTCTCTCTGTCTCTTGACTGGTGCATTTAACCCATTTACATTCAGTGTAATTATTGATAGGTATGAATCAATTTTTGCCATTTTGTTGTATGCTTTTGCCCTGTGGGTGGCAAGAGGGTATGGTAGTGCCTGGGCTGTGTACGGGCACAGTTGTTGTCTCCTATCCTCTGAAGTTCAGGTTCTAGGATTTTCATTTGTGTCTGTTTCATTAGTTCTCTCCTATCTTTGTTGTAGAGGATATGAGTAGTCATCTGCCTAGTCAGCCGTCTTGCCAAAAATCCTTGTCTTCCAAATTTCTTGGCATAGGTGAAGGAACAACAGGGTTGCATCCATTAGTTGAAACATCTCATTGGTATTTATTCAATTTCCTGGAGTCTTACTTATCACTAATGCCTTCCGTGCAGCTTGGATTTTTTCCTTCAATACCATCCATGCTTGATCTTGTACCCTCTCCTGAAATGGTTGAACATCAGCCAGTTCTGTGACTCTGTATTCGTTCCATCTTCTTTTGATGTTTTCTGTCCCATTGCTATTAATGTTAGGTGCCGTCATGTTGGTTCTGACTCCTAGTAACCCTATGCACAATAGAACAAAACACTGTCTGGTCCTGCACCATCCTCATAATTTTGTTATATTTGAGCCCATTGCTGCAGCCAATGTACCAATCCATCTCACTGCAGGTCTTCCTCTTTTTCACTGGCCCTCTGCATTACCAAGCATGATGTCCTTCTCCAGGGACATGTCCTTCCTGATAACAGGTCCATAGAATTCTTTTGCCCATAGAAACCTTCAATATTGGAAACGGAAACTAAAACTTTTTCTTCAGTTCTTTCAGCTTGAGAAATGCTTAGGATGTTCTTTCCTTTTGGTTTTCTAACTCCTGATGTTTGCACATTTCATTATAGTAATTGTTTTCTTGAACACCCTTTGAAACCTTCCATTCAGCTCCTTTACTTCATAATTTCTTCCATTCACTTTAGCTACTCTGTATTCAAGAGCAAGTTTCAGAGTCTCTTCTGACATCCCTTTTAGTCATTTCTTCCTTTTAAAAATAACCTTTTGCTTTCTTCATGTATGATGTCCTTGGTGTCATCCCATGACTCATCTGGTCATTAGTGTTCAATGTGTCAAATTTATTCTTGAGATACTTTCTAAATTCAGGTGGAATATACTCAAGGTCATATTTTGGCTCTTGTGGACTTGTTTCAATTTTCTTCAGCTTCAACTTGAACTTGCATATAAGCCATTGATGATCTGTTTCATAGATGGCCCCTTGGTCTGACTAATGATATTGATTGAACTTCCTCATCATCTCTGCACAGTGTAGTCAGTTTGATTCTTGTGTGTTCCCTCCAGTGAAGTCCATGTTTATAGTTGCTGTTTATGTTACTGAAAACAGGTATTTCCAATGAATAAGTCATTGGTGTTGGTCTTATAAAATTCTCTTATACAATCTCCTTTGTCTTTTTTATCACCAAGTTCACCAATCACTGATCCCTCTTTGTTTTTGACATTCCAACCACCAGAAATTATCAGTGCATCTTATGCCTTTTTTTTTTTTATTTTTTTTTTATCAATTTCAATCTGCAGAAATTGGCAAAAAATATCCCATTTCTTCATCTTTGGCCTTATTGCTTGGTGTGTAAATTTGAATACTAGTCATGTTAAGAGACACAGGCTATTCCTAATCTGTGTCAGAACATCTGGACAAAGAGAGAAAAAAAGGCATTGGCCATATATTGTCTTCCTTTGTCTCACTAAAAAACAGTGTCTTGGTCTTAGGGTGGAATGGAGTAGAATGGTTTAATTTTGTTTTACAGTGACCAATACTATACCTTTTTATTTTAAGACTCTTCTGGAGAATTTCTTACTGAAAAGAAAAGGTCTTGGGTAGGAGAGAGAAAAAAACCCGCCATAAAAGATTGTCTACTGGTGCTTCTGGCACTATCCACCTGGCCAATTGGTTTTCACATAAACACCCTCACCTGGATGGGCTGCTCACCTTGTGAAAGTTGACCTACCTATTACAAGGAGCTGGCCAGGGCAGCTGCTCACAAATCCCTTCTTTGAATACTTGTATTAAGCAAGACTCTCTCCTCATTATCTTACCCCATCAGGTAAGGTCAGCATGCTAGAGAGATTTGGCTCTGTGGTTTCTGTTGCCGTGGAAACATCTGCATGTCAAGTGGAAATAGAGCTGGTCCCTGCCGTGGAAATCCCCACCTCCTGGTCTGCAAAAGCCCGGTGGCCCCGATGTCTGAAGCGTTGGCCTTCCCAGGAGACAGTGGAGTGCATTAAGGTATCAGTGGGCGGGCCCCAGCCACCAGGGCACAGCTGTTCACAGTTTAACCAATTGCAGCACTACTGACCACCAACTGGCTTCTGAAGGAAAGTTAAGTTTACCCACAGGATTTACGAGACCACTGGTCTAGTAAACTGTGTAATTTCCACACCAGCGGTATCAGCATCACCTGGAACTTAATAGAAATGCAGATTCTTACATACTGCTTTGAATCTACTGGAAGTGACCTATCAGTTTAAATTTTAGTGGGCCCCAGGTGATTCCGATGCTTGTACCAGCTTGAGAACCACTACACACGGGGACATGGAATATAGGCCTCTCTTGTTAATTTTCCTTATTAAAGGCAGTTTGTGTTGGCCCTGAGGAGTCTCCAGGTGACATAATTAATTGTTCAGTTGCTGACCTAAAAGTTGGATGTTTGAGTCCACTCAGAGATACCTTGGAAGAAAGACCTGCAAATCTACTTCCAAAATTCATTGAAAACTCTATGGAGCATAGTTCTACTTTGACACACATGGGATAACAATGAATTGGAATGAACCCCTCCAGTAACTGGTCTTTTATCTCGTTGGCCCCACGTAGTCTACACTGCCTGTCCTAGCATAGACCTCCCACATTAGTGGACTGCTCCAGAGATGGCGTCTTAAATCTATAAGCATCATCTATATCATTTACCCCCTCTTTTTGTCTTTTTTGTAGTCATTTGGGTTTAGCTTGTTGGCCCGTTCGAATTATCACTGGCAGCTGAACTTCTTCCGGGCCGAGCAAGCACTGTTGGAACTGCTGGATGAGGACGGGGGCTGTCGCAGGAAGTGCTTCCAGGTCATGCGGCAGATGAAGGAGGATGTCTGGTGTCCAGGGCAGAGGCCGGTTCTCACATCCCACCATCTGCAGGTAATGTCCAGGCCACAGGAACCCCATCCCCTGCTCCTCTGTAGGGCCTGGCCAAAGCCATACAGAGATGAGTGTGAGTAAGTGTGTGTTTTTTTTTAATACAGATGGGGAGAGTGAGTGTGTTTCTGTGTAAGTATGTATGAGAGAATGTGAGCGTGTATGAGGGCTGAGTTCAGGGTGGAGCTCTAGTGTCCATTAGTCAGCATCCTGCAAATGATTTCTTCTTATGGAAACATGCAAATCCAGGCTATGTGAGTGTGTTCAGGACACTCCTGAGTTAGGATAGCAAATACCCTCTGCTTTCCCCGCTTTCCTTTCCCTTCTTTTTTTCTCCTCCTCTCCTTCTTCCTCTCTGTCTGCCCCCTCATCCTCCCCGCTTTCTTCCCACTACACTATTTTACTCCATTCAGCAAATCAACTTGAGTGCTCTCCATGTGCCAGAAACACTGCCGAGGTTCAGAACATGGTGACACAACACACTCTGTGCCCTTGAGAAATCGAGTTTGTGAAGTTCTGTGAATTGCTGAAACTTCCAATGAGTTCAGGTTTTCCCTGGTGTTAGGACACATTCAGTTCCTACTCATGTACCCAGTGCAGTCACTCACGTACACACCAAACCCTCTGCAAGCCAGGGCATGCTGCTCTTACCACATGGACAGGCTGCAAACATGTTTCCAAGCTTAGGAACTTCTGGTTCCAAATCATTGGGCAGGGATTTTTCCATCACTCTGCCAGCGCCTGTCTGTTTGGGCTTAACCCAACACTACATTCATTAATACATTCACTCACTACCTCACTCATGCATCCAGCCAGTGTGTATTGAGACACATTTTTCCTAATGCTTTGTGCAGAGTTGTCATTGTTAGGTGCCATTGAGTTGGGTCCTTAGGAGAAAGACTTGCAATATGCTCCCCTAAAGATGACAGCCTTCGAAACCCTATGTACAATTCTCCTCTGTCCTATGGGATCACTGTGAGTCTGAATCAACTCGATGACACATAACAATATCTTTCCTAGTGCTTTGTGTATACAGTTACTGCTGTTAAGTGTCATTGAGTTGGTTCTGACTGATATCAACCCTGTTTAATTTCTGAGGAGCTGCTGGTGGGTTTAAACTGCTGACCTTGTGGTTCGAGCTCCAGTGCTGATGTCTACAGCACCACATCTGGACTCCTTTGCACATAATAGTTGCTCAATAAATGAGTTGGTTGAATCAGGAATAATTTCATGTGGGTTTTTTTTTTTTTTTTTTTCCTTCTTAAAAGCACTTGATTTTCTTGAATTTCCTGATAACTTGTTCTCCTTCATTTGCCTAATAATCTATCAACATCTCATTACTGGGGCCTTGGGAATTTCAACCTTTTCTACATGTCCCTCAAGTATATTCCTTTAGAAAAGATAAGCCGTTCTCTGAGACCTTGGACATCTTCCTTCTTACTTGACTTTCTACAGGTCACACCAGTAAGTGGCAGAGCTAAGAAGCAAATTCAAGTCTGTCGTCACATGTCAGAATCACATATCCTTCACTATTGACTTCATTGCCTCTTAACAGATCGGTAGCTGCATGATATGCAGTGAATCAATTCTGCTGAAAGGCAATTGTTTGCTGTTGTTGTTGCTAAGCGCGGTTGAGTCGGACCCAGGCCTGTTGAGTTTCACAACATGGACATTGGTCCTTAATGAGAACAACATTTGGGAATAATGGCAGAAGAATCCATGTGCAGTAAATTGAAGTGGAGAATGACAGGCAAACTGAAAAGTCTGGATTCACAGAGACCACAAGGTCTGTTTGAATTGCAAGGGTGCAGTTCAAGCTCACCAGCTGCTCCTCAGAAACAACTCAATGGCACTTAACCACAAGAGTTGAGTAGTGCATTAATAGTTTAGTGGTAGAATTCTTGCCTTTAATGTGCAAGACCCAGGTTCAATACTGGCCAATACAACTCATGCACAACTACCGTCCATCTGTCAATGAGGGCTTGAGCACTCCTGTGTCTCTGAGCAGATCACAGCAGAGCTTTCAGAGTGGGATGAATGACAGCAACAAGCGCTAGGGTGGAGGAGAAGGGTAATCAATCGTACCTAGTTCCTGCCAGACTAGCCCCAGCAGGAAGATTGTTGTTGTTAAATGCCTTGCAGTTGATTCCAACTCCTAGTGACCCAGTTCAAACCAACTCTACGGTCCAATGCAGGATTTCACAGCACCACACCAGAACTCCAGCAGGAAGATAGGAGGATGCAAAACTATAGGAAAATTGTCTAGTTTAGAAAGATGAGAGTTTCTGTTTTCCTGTCTGAGGGAAAGGAATTTGCCACAAGTGGGGTATTGCAGACTTAAACAGTGGTCATCGTTACAAGTGTCCATGGAGAATCGAGAGTAAATTAACAAAGAAGCAGAGTCGGTGAGGTGGGCAAGATTGAGTGTCACCTCGAGGTGTCTGACTGGCTATGTACTGTCGAGTCACTTCTGAATCATAGTGACTCTGTATCATGTTACTGAGGCTGTAAATCTTTACAGGAGCAGAAAGCCTCATCTTTTCTCCTGTGAAACACCTGGTGGATTTGAACTGCTCACCTTGTAGTTAGCAGTGCAACACATAAGCCACTAATTCATCAGTGCTCGTTCACCTCAGGTTGTTGTTGTTAAGTGCTGTTGAGTTGGTTCTGACTCTTAACACACCTGTATAGGGTTTCCAAGGAGTGGCTAGTGAGCTTGAACTGCCAACCTTGTGGTTCAAACCTACATTGTGGTCCAGTGTTTATCCTATAGGCCACACCAAGACACTTCAGATTAGGGATCATGAATTCATGCAAACCAATCTGCCCTGGGTAATTCCCTTCTCCCTAATGTAAGCTCAATAATGCTTCTGAAGAGATGCTCTGACACTGGTCTCTTCCGTCCACAGACTGTGCTCTTTTGGACTTGCGAGAAATATCCTCACTCCAAGGACTGGCAGGTTTTCAGCGAATCGTTCCTGCGCCTGGTACAGAAACTGCACAAGTGTGTGAGCCAGCACTTTCTGAAACACTATTTTGTGCACAAGAGCAACCTCCTCCGGTATGCCAGCTCGGTGGAACTGGAAGCTGTGGCCCAAAGACTGGCCTCTTTTCTGAAGAACCCCAAGATCAGCCTGCCCTGAGGGCAACCCCTGCACAGGAAGATCTTGGACATTTTACAAGGGCTCCACAGTCTTCTTGTGGATTGGTCCTCAGTCCAGTGCAGGATCCTGCCCAGGAGTGAGGCAACATTTGCTATAGTGTGCCATCGAGTGTTGAGTCATAGCGCCCTGGAGAGAATTTCTGAGGCTGTAGATAGAATTTGCTGAAGCAGAAAGTCTCATCTTTCTCTCATGGAGTGGTGGATGTATTCGGACTGTTGACCTTTCAGTTAGCAGTCCAATGCATAACCCACTACGCCGAGCAGGGCTCCTTAGAGAGGCAACTATGGCAGAGGAAGTCAAATTGAATCAGTAGCACTTACAAGGGGAAAATATGTCCCACAGTGACTGATTCAGGCCAACCTAAAGCCAGTCAGACATTTCAGTTCGCACTACCTCTGTTGGGGACAGCTCTCAGCAAGCTTCCCCAAGGCACAGATTCTGAACTGACTGCAGTTCTAAGTTTATTTTCTCTTGCTGGGGTCCTGAAGATCTGGCAGGGAGGATGACGAGGAAAATCTCTGGAAGACCAGGCTCTGCTGAGAGCAGTTCTTCAGATCACGGGCTCATTATTCTTTCATTTGTAAAATGGCACTGTGACTGTACTTCCCTGCATATGAAGTCAGGGCCTTGAACCTATGGGACTCTACTGCCCCCTCCCAGGGGAAGGACATGTCCTAGCTGGTGTTTGTATCCTGGAGTCCTTGGGTGGTGCGTATGGACAAGGAGCTGGGCTGTGAACTGAAAAGTGGAGATTTGAGTCCCCCAGGGGCATCTCAGAAGGAAGATCTAGCAATCTGTCTGAAGAAATCAGCCCTAGGAAAGCCTATGGAGCACTGGTCTACTCTGACAACACAAAGTCACCGTGAGTCAGAGTCAACTCTACAGCAACTGTTGTGCTGTTGACTTGTATCCTGGAGTAATACTGTCATAAATGATAACCCCTGATGAGTTTGCATGCCTGCTGTCGAAAGCACCACAAAGTAGACAGATTTAAAGAACAGAAATGGACTCTTTCATGGTTCTGGAGGTCCAAATTCAGGGCTATTTTCTCTCTCTCTCTCTCTCTCTGTTGACTCCAGAAGAAAGTCCTCCCAGTATCAACGTCTGGTCACTTCACACAGATCTTCACATGTGTCTTCTATGTCTGACTTTGTTTTGCCCCTTTCATAAGATACCACTCAGAAGAGGTTAGGATTCCAACCTACCTACTCCAGCATGACCATGTTTAACGTAACTGGTGACATTTATAAAATAAAAACAAACAAGCAAGCAAACAGCCCTGTGTCTCTAAACAAAGTCATATGCACAGGTGCAGGGGTCAGGGATTGAATATATCTTTGGGGGGACATTTGCTGCGCTCCATGCCCTCCTAAACAGTGGTCCATGGGTAGTTGGACTTTCCTGGTGTTCTCAAAGCAAGGAGAGAGTGATTTTGGTGGCTTACGCAAGTCACAGATGAAAGTAGTGCTCTGCCTGACAGGCGGACCTAACCCACTGCCCACCCTGGTTCCCCTGCCACAGACAAGGATGGAGCTTCCTTATAATTATTAAATGGACTCTGTGCTGGGATCTACACAGAACGACTTTCACGTCACTTACCTCTCTGGATCCATTCCTTTACTTTACTTTACTGGATACATTCCTTTAATGTATGTTCATTGTTATTGTTGTTAAGTGCTGTTGAGTCGATTCCAAATCATAGCCACCCTGTATAAGGTTTCCGAGGAGCATCTGGTGGTGGGCTTGAACCTCAGACCTTGTAGTTAGCAGTCCAGTGCTTATCCTACAGCACCACAGCAGGACTGTGAGTGCTTGTTAGACATTGAGACGACAGCAATACAGAATAAAGATAAGACCCTGAGGGGGATGGTCCCTAATGATGGGGACAGGAAAGGAATAAACAGATCAACACAGTTATTCCAGATTCCCAAATAATGCACCTCAAACTCTGCCACCTCTCCCACCTCTTATTGGAGGCTTGCATGTTACTATGATGCTGAACAGGTTTCAGTGGAGTGTCCAAACAAAGGCAGACTAGGAAGAGATACCTGGCAATGTACCTCTGAAAATCAGTCGGCGAATGACCTATGACTCACAATGGTCCAATCTGAAACTGGTCATGGGAATGATGCAGGGTCAGGCAGTGCTTTATTCAGTGGTGCATAGGATCCCCATGAATCAGGAGCTAAATCCATGTGCTCTGCAAGAAAGAAACAGAGCGTGGTACCTCCGGAAGTAAAACAGAAGGTACCATGTAAGCAGAGATTTGAAGGATCCTTCAAGGATGAAGATGCAAGCGGCTAAAGGGCTTGGTGTGAGTCATGCTTGTAAAGCTGATAAAGAATTGATGTTTTTCTTAAACCAGTGTTTGACATTCAGCACCTCCCAAACCATTTGCATTTAAATGATCATTGTGACCACTGCCTGAAGGAGGCCTGGGACTTATCCAAGAGTCAAGGGCACTAAAGTCCTTTGTGATGATTAAGGTTGTGTGTCATCTTAGATCTGATATCATGTAATCACCTCCATGAGGAACTCTGCTAGGAGCAGCCAATCCGTTCAGAGGGAATTTCCTGAGGGATGCAACCTGCTTCCAATATATATGAACGTTCTGGCAAAGTTCTCTTGGTGCTTTTTGCTGGATGAAGATCCCACATCTGGCTCATCATCATCCGAGCTCCAGTTCTTGGAACTTCAGCCAGTAGGTTGATATATTGCCTGCTGATATTAGCTTCTGTAGCCTGTCTTCTCCACAGCCAGCAGTCTACCGTATTACGTGACCATAGCAGGAGCTATGTGAATAAGAGAATCCAAAGACTTGGGACTTGACTACCTCTACAACTGTGGGAGTTATTTCCTTGATATATAGATACACACACACATACACACACACAGGTATTTATATACTTCACTGGGTTTGCTTCTCTAGAGAAACAAGCCTAAGACAACCCTGGAGCCCACCCACTTTGGATTTCACCGAGGCATCTCAAAGCCACACATCCTGTCAGCACAGATGACAAGAAATTCTTGGGGATTTTCAATGTCTTCTGTAGCATTTATTTATGCTTGTCAGCTCAAGGGGATTCTATATTACGTTTGTGCATGTTGTCCCATATATAAAACAAAGTCAAATTTCTAAACTATGAGTCACTGATTTGTTTAATAAAAAGTTGCATTTGGGAAGAAAAATAAGTATTTTTGTAAAAACACCACAACCAGATGATGGGGATCTCTGGACTCTCAAAAAGGAAATTGTGGTTTAAAAATGTTCGGGGGGAAAAATGTCTTTCCAAACATACAGTAAACATACAATTTTTGAAAACACTAAATGATGAACAAACCAGTGTTTCTTTTTTTAGGTCATCAAGACTTGCATTCTAATTCTGATATTCTTGACTTTTTGAAAACTCATTTTTATGAAGGTGGCAGATGAAATAAGTATGTTTAAAGGATGAAAACAACTGAAGAAAGTTTTAAAACAGCTCTGTAGTCCCAGAGTGACAAAAAAATCACCAAGTTGATTGTACCACTGATTCAAAACATGTATGTGTGGGTGAGGGGAGTAGAGTCCTGGTGTGGTGGTGTAAGAAAAACACCGGACTGCAAACCGCAAGGTCAGCGCTTCAAACCCACCAATGGCTCCTTGGAGCCATATACAAGGTCATTATGAGAGTAGGAAGTAGTGGTTATGAATCTGGCTGCTAACCACAAGGTCGGCAGTTCTAAACTACCAGCAGTTCCGTGGGAGAAAAATGAGACTTTCTGTTCCCGTAAAGATTTACAGCCTAGGAAACCCTGTACAGGGTTGCTATGAGTCGGAATCGACTCCACGGTATTTAACAACAACAACATGAGTAGGAAATGATTGGAAGGCACTAACAACAACAAACCATCGGATCCTAATAGGTTCTTTCTGCCTCTCCCCAGTAGATCTGTGTTTTTAAACAGGAGGTAGAGCTGTTTGCACTGGGGCATGGTGGTTGAGAGGTAGAGTTCTCATCTCTCATGCAGGGATTTAGGGCTCAATCCCTACTAATGTATAATGATGCAGACGGGATCAGGAAGAAAGGCCTATAAATCTATTTATGAGAATCAATCAATGCAAACCCTATGGATCCTAACTGTCTGATCTGCAACCAATCATAGGTATGGCACAGGACCCCGCAGCCATTTTGTTCCTTGTGCTTTGAGTCGCCTGATTGTCAGCAGCTGACAAAGCTGTTTGCAGATTCCTGAGTGTTCCCAGAAGCTGCCAGCAGAGGGCAGTGGGGGACAACATATGAAAAGAGCCAGTGCCTGCCTGACCAGACTAGAGCCCAGCAGGTGTCTCCTCCCTTCACCTAGCTTTTCCAAACAAGGAAACTGGGAGAGTAGATTACAGTTGATGTTAAATTGGTGACCTTTTCGGCCACTTTGACCCAAACTTGTCATTTTTCTGATTAAAGCTCAGATAGATTTGAAAGCAGAGCCTATAGGAACGTCTTATCCTCCGTTCTGTTACCTGGAACAGATTACAACTCTGGTATCTTAATTCTTTACTCTGACCATCCTTTTATTTTCCAGTAGTCCTCTTCCATCCACGTCCTCTCTTCTAGGCACAGGGCTTTGTTTCATAGTGAAACTGCAAGTTATTTAACCCTGCTAAATCTCCACTTCCTTATCCTGAAAAGGGGATTCTTTTTGCTATGAGTCGGAATCGACTCCACGGTATTTAACAACAACAACACGAGTAAGAAATGATTGGAAGGCACTAACAACAACAAACCATCGGATCCTAATAGGTTCTTTCTGCCTCTCCCCAGTAGATCTGTGTTTTTAAACAGGAGGTAGAGCTGTTTGCACTGGTCTGAGAGGAATGAATGAAATGATGGATTGAAAGCTCTTACTTTAGTACCTGACCTGGTACCGTGGCATGTCCACCCCCTGGACCCTCTCTCTTACCAGACCATACAGAATAAAGGTAATTCTTATCAATTTTAATCATAGAAGTTTGTTGTTATTGTTAAGTGTCAATGAGTTTGTTCTCATCGCAACTATGTATTGGATTTCCAAGGAGCTGCTGGTTGATTTGAACTACTTACCTTGTGGTTAGCAGTCCAGCACTTATCCTATAGCACCACACCAGGATTCCAATAATAGAATTCGTTGTTGTTATTAAGTGCCATTGAGTGGGTTCCAGTTCATTGTTGTTAAAGGCTTCAGAGTCAGTTCCAACTCATAGTCAAACTATGTAGGATTTCAGAGGAGCAGCTGGTGAGTTTGACCCATCGACCTTGTGGTTCAAATGGACCTTGTGATCCAGTGCTTATCCTACATTGCCAAACCAGGACTCATAGTGACCCTGTATGGGATTTCCAAGGTTGTAAATCTTTATGGGAATAGAGAGCTTCAGCTTTCTTGTAGGAGTGACTGGTGACCTTGAACTGCCAGCACTTTGGTTAGAAGTCCAGTGCTTACCCTACAATGCCTCACCAGGACTTCAATCAGAGGATGTTGTTAAATGCTGTTGAGTCAGTTTGGACTCATAGCAACTCTGCATTGGGTTTGAACCGCCAACCTGGTGGTTAGCAGTCTAGTGCTGAGCCTACAGGCCACACTAGGATATAGCTGTAAATTGCTTAAATGTAATCTTAGATATATGAATACTAACAAAATCATTTTATAAAATCTTTCTACATTGCAACATTATTAGTTACAACATTAATAACTGATCCTTTAAAAATTATTTTCCTTTTTCTTTAATTACTCTACTTCATTCTCAAAAAAGCTATTGAGTTAGAGCTGAGAGTAAAGCATTCAGCTGATATGAAGTGAAGGGAGATGCACAAGAACATCCATA
>NW_006408820.1:1204788-1210032 GCF_000296735.1 Chrysochloris asiatica
GGCTTACAAGTTTTTAAGAGGGAGTTTAGTTTCAGAGTATGTGGGGGAAGGTAGAATCCCCACTGAATAGTTTTCATTTTGTCTAGACAGATCTGGTGAAAGGAGATGGGGATAAGATTCTTATGATTCAATAGTGAGTAATTGTTATGATTAATTGTGATGATCACAACTGTAAAGGTAGAAGTTTTGTAACAAAAAGGGGATAGTAGGTAATCTCACAGTCCAGAAACAGAGGATCCTAGGACCATCAAGGGAGAAAAGCACGAGTGGAATGTGGGAGCCTATCCAGAGAAGCAGTAACACCAGAGATGGAGGCAGAGATGACATGGAGAGAGGGGGCAGCTGAGGACTCTAGACTCATAGAAAGAGAAAACTGTGTGCTTTTATATATTTTGTATATTCCTGGGTGCTTTTGTGTTCATTCCCCCATCCCACCCCATCCCCCCCAAAAAAAAACCCAAACAAACAAATAGAGGGACTAGAAGCAAATACTGTTGAATGACAATGCATGGACAAATTGTAATTATTGCAATGAAATGATGAGTGTAAAACCGATGTTCTCCCATGTAAATGATCACTCAATTCACAATAAAAATTGGGGGAAAAAAAGGACAAGAAACTGGGAAGGAAAAAGGCTATTGATGTAAGTATACAAATACTAATTACCAAAATACTGTAGCTAAAATACTAGAAAAATTGACAAACTCAGTGACTATAAAAACACCATCAATGATGAAAATAGCACACATTTGTAGCAGGGACAGATGAAGCCAAGTGATTTTAAGTATCATTGGATAATAATGAGAGCTCTGAGTGAACACCAGTGTCATAGTTGTTAAGTGCCTTTGAGTCGGTTCTGACTCATAGCAACCTTGTACAGGGTTTCAGAGGAGTAGCTGGTGAATTTGAACCACTGACCTTGTGGTTCAAACTAACCTGTGGTCCAGTGCATTATCCCATAGTGCCACAAGTAAACCAACAACATTTTAGCCTCATACTAATGCAAAGAAACTGGGCTTATGGAAAATGTTTTTGTTGTTATAAATAACTACAGAGATTTTTTTATTAAAAATTAATTTTTGCTGAAACACTGTACAATGATTGTGGTGTCACCTCTTCGGAGCGTCACCTGGTATGGTCCACACTCCCTTCACCACCCTCGTGATGCCAGTGTATGGGGTTACCTAGTACTGCTGTACTACAATACAAATACCACAAGTTGGTGGCTTTATAGAAATTCATTTTCTCACAGTTCAGTTGGCTGACAGTCCAAGTTAGGGTCTCACCCATGTCAGTTTCTACCTGTCAGTACTCCTGGGTGTTCCTTGACTACTTGGCTTAAAGCTATCCTTACATCGTGTCTGTCTTCCTCCTTGTGTGAACGTGCATGCACACCTGTGAGTCTATTCTGCTCTTTTTATAACTTAGAAGTACTAAGATTTAGAACCCACCCTATATGAATTTGACCTTGTTAAAATAACAAAGAAAATTCTATTTCCCAACAGTGTCATATTTACAAGTATCAGGACCAGGATTTCAGTACACATTTTTAGGAAACACAATCTGTAACTCCAGGGTAACTGTTAAATAAATAGTTACTGTTTGGGATGCCGTGTCCTTGAAAGCATTCATTCCTCTCTGCTACTCTCAGTCACTTCCCTACCCACTATGTAAAGTCCTCACCTGAAATAGAAATGGAAACTATTGGGAGGAAAACATGCACACAATTCTACAGCAAATTCTGTAAACTCGTCTTTTCCTCTCAAAGTCCAGTTGTGATGGCTCTGACCTCTCCCAGCTTCTTAGGGACATTTCCCATTGATGATCACCAGCTAATGCCTATCTCTCTTGCCCACCTCACTGTTCAGCTTCCTGAGGCACTTATACATGATATATTGACCTCCTCATCTTCCTGGAACACTGCTCCCCCCGCCCCAGTTGTGAAATGTACCATACGAATAACCATACTCACTTAAGTGCTGTCGAGTTGGTTCTGACTCATAGCAACCCTGTATAGGGTTTCTGAAGAGCAACTGTTGACCTGGATATATACTCACTGTTGTTGTCAAGTGCCGTTGAGTTGCTTCTGACCCATTGCGACCTGGTATAGGGTTTCCAAGGAGCGCTGGTGAGCTTGTACCACAGACCTTGCATTCAAACTGACTTTGCAGTCCAGCGCATTAAACTACAGCGCCACACCAGGACTCTTGTAATTATCGATGTATTTTATTAAGTTCTTCCTCTTTTTATGACAGATTGTTTTATTCTGAGAGCTACCTGACCTCTTCACTGCATGGGTCTCTTTTACTATACTTTCCCCTTCTTTCTTTCGCTTTGTGGCTGTACTGTTAATGGACTGACCTCCCGAATCCCCTAGTTTCAATTTTGTAGTTTTGTGCTACTCTGGCCTTTTCCATCTCTGGACTGAGATCTGGTTGTATTGCCACATAAGTCAGTCTCTGGTTGTTGTCTGATCTTGTTGATTCTCAGTCCCAAGAACTCCCTTTAGTATGTTTTGGAGCACTGGTTTGGTTGTTGTTGTTATTAAGCGCCTTTGAGTCAGTTCTAACTCATAGGGACCCTGTATAAGGTCTCCAAGGAGTAGCTGGTGAGTTTGAACTGCTGGCCTTGTCGTTCAAACTGACCTTGCAATCCAGTGCTAATTCCACAGAGCCACACCAGGACTTGATAACTTGGTAGTTGCCTAATAAATCTTTTTTTCCCCATTGTTTAACTTTCGATTTATAGCTACCTTTACAATTTTGATATATCTCTGTATTGCTTGGAACTAAGTTTTTTTAAAAAAAACTCTTGTCTGACAATTGTGATCTTTTGACAGTAGAGATTAGTTAATTTGTATTTATTGTGGTTAATAATACATTTGAATTTATTGCTTCTATAATATTACTTACTTTCTGTTTGACCGATTTTTAAAATTTTGACTTCATCACGGTAAAAATATATACTTGTTATAGTTGTGGTTAAGTGCTGTTGAGTCAGTTCCAACTCCTAACAACCCTGAGTTGTGTTTCTGAGGAGTGGATGGTCAGTGGCTGCAGATTTTGTTGTTTGCAATCCAGCACTTATCCTACAGTGCCACATCAGGAGTCCAAAAGTATATATTAGGGGGCTTCAAAAAGTTCTTGGAAATTTTTCTTTCTTTAAATGTTTTACTGTGAATTATATGATAGTTTATATGGGAGAACATTAACTTTACATTCATCCTATCATATATCATTTCATTGCCATGGTTACAATCCCCTCCATGCATCATCAACCAACCAAAGGGTATACCCTACAAGCTTGTCCCCCTTCCCCCTGTCGTCAGCACACAGCCCGGCTCCCTCTCTGTGTCTAGAGTTCCCAGCCGCTTCATCTTCTCCAGGTCATCATCTCTGTCTCCATCTCTGGTGTCACTGCTTCTCTGGGTACGATCACGCTCTCCACTCTTCTCCCTTGATGGACCTCTACTCCTGGAATGCAAAGTTAATCACTCCCTTCCTTTTGCTACAAAATGTCTACCTTTACATTTCCAACCCTCACAGTCAGTCCTGATATTAATTATTCACTATTGTGCCACATAGGAGCTCTGGTAGCATACTGGTTATGAACCGGGCTGCGAACCGCAAGGTAAGAAGTTCGAAACTACCAGCTGCTGGAGAAAGATGAGGCTTTCTGCTCCCATAAAGATTTACAGCCTCGGAAACCCTATTTCAGGGTTGTTATGGGTCAGAACTGACTCGATGGCACTTAACAACAACAACAACATTGTCCCACATGAGTGCCATCCCCATCTCCTTTCATCAGCCACACAGATTGGATACTACTCTGTGGAAATTCAACCTTCCTCCACACCCTCTGGATTTAGGCTTCCTCTTGTAATCTTGTAAGCCAGTCACTTCTTGCCTTTGTAACCCCCCTTTTTGGGTAGCCATTTTCCAAGTTGCCCATCCCTGTCTACCATGTGTATCGAGGGGGTGGGAATGATCCTCGCTGTAAAGATCCTCTTTTGAGCTACTGCATCCATAGGTATAGGTCAAGTTCATCAAATTGTATCAGATTACTCTTTTTTTCCTCTTCATTCTTCTTCTAGTTGAGCTCTGATCATCCAGTCATTGAAGCCAGGTCAAGTGGGTATTATCCGCAAGTATGCGTGTTCTTATGCATATGCCCTCTCCTCTTATCAGCTGGACACTTCACTCTCCACTCTAGTCCTCTGTGGCTATGTCACTGACTCTGGGCCCAAGAGTCCCCAGGTCTTGCCATACTGCTGGCCAACCAGGTCTCCACCCAGGTTCACAGGAGTCTATTGAACATGGTAGGACTTAACTCACAGCTTCATTGCTATTTTTCCCTCACTTCCCCTTATCGGTGACCAACGTGGTTACCAGTCAGAGCGCATGTCTACTCGTGTGTTCCCATTGAGTCTTAGTCTTGGAAGGGGGTTTTCACTGAGGGGACCCAACCACGTGCCTTGATGTCTCCTGGGTGAGCAACTTGCGTATTTTTGTAGTAGTCAGTCAGATTGCCAATATTGTTTTGTATTTTTCTTGTCGGTCTTTCTTATTTTTTCCTTTAAATTTTTATTGTGAATTGAGTGAAAATTTACAGGGCAGATCATCATTTTACATTAAACAAATCATACAACTTGTTTCATCAAAATGATTATAATCCCCTCCATGTACATCAGTTAACAGTATTTCTCTCTATTCACTTTAGCTCTTTAAAAAACAAAAAAAACCACTCAGGCATATATAATAATTTACACCTCCAAAAGGCACATTCTGCAAATCTGCCTCCTGGCCACCAGCTCTTAGTCCCTCTTTTTCCATGAATCTAGAGTCCTCAGGGTTCTCCCTCTCCATATCCCCATCTCTTGGAGTTGCTGCTTTTCTGGATAAGGTCCCGCATTCTGCTTGTGTTCTTCTCCCTTGATGGTCCTAGGGTCCTCTGTTTCTGGAGTGTAAGATTAACCACTCCCCTGTTTTTGTTACAAAACTTCTACCTTTGCAATTGTGACAGTCGTAATTTGTCATGATAACAATTATTCACTATTGAATCATAAGAATCTTATCTCCATCACTTTTTACCAGACCCATCTAGACAAGATGAAAACTATTCTCCCCGCCCCACACTCTTAAACTAAACTCCCTCTTGAAACCTTGTAAGCCAGTCACTTAGTGCCTTCATTGCCCCCTCATTTTAGGTAGTCAATGTCTAAGTTGCCCATCCCTATCTACCCTA
>NW_006408820.1:1212107-1220597 GCF_000296735.1 Chrysochloris asiatica
TATCCTTCCTGGGGATCATTGAGCTTCTTGAATGTTTACCTTGTTGCTTTTCAGGATGTTAGGGAAATTTTCTTCCAGAAGCTTTTCAACTATCTCCTCTGTGGACCTGTTTGATTCTTCCTATTCTGGAATGCCGATAATTCTTAAGTTATTCCTCTTCATGTTGTCCAACATGAATCTTAGGCCTTCTTCAGATTTTTTTATCCTTTTTTATTTGCTTTTCTATCTAAGTAGTGTTGAGAGATTTATCTTCTAGCTCACTAGTTCTGTCTTCTAGCTCTTCAATTCTACTACTTGTCCCTTTCAGTGTATTGTCCATCTCTGATATTCTATTATTCATCATTTGGACCTCTTTCTATAGATTTTGAATTGTTTCCAATGCGGTAGCTATCTTATTTGATTGTTCCTGTAGCACTTTCCTGACTTATTCCTTATTTTTCTTAACTCCATTGTATAGTGTTTTGATACATTTTATAGTCATTTTTTTCTGAATTCTTTCTCAGACATTTCCCAAGCCTACCCTCCTTCCAGTATGGAGTGTAGGTCTACTTCCAGCTCATTTGCCTCAGTCACTTTATCTCATTTCTGGACATGTACTGATATGGTCATCTGTTTTCTGGGCATATTCAGGAGCTAGCTGTGCCCTTAATACTTAGATGGATGTGTATTTTGGTATTTCTTATGCTTTCTGATTGCCTCTAGGTAGCTGTGATCAGGAGATGGGCTTCCCTTTTCACTCTTCTTCCTGAAAAATTTCAAGATTACAATGTCGGTTGTTATGACATAACTCAGGATTTAATTTTTGGTATTTTTCCTTTTTAGTTTGCCTGTGCTGCTTCACAACCCCCAATCAGGCCTTTTTCCTAGTGGTTTAGGGCTGACTGTGGCTGTTTTGCACTGCCGTTTGGTTTTAAGTGGGAACTGCAACTTTAAATTTTGAGGAGATCTGTGTTCTTCCATTCCCCTTCCCCCTCTTGTGTATTTCCACCCTTCCCAGTACCCAAACTATCCTGTGTCTATTCCCTACCCTATGCTCCACTTTCCCCTCCCTCCCCTCCCCCACACCCACATCCCAATAGCCATCAAAGAATCCCCCCCCCCTTTAGTATGGGTTATTTTTCTTAATATTTTACAATAGTGGTGCTATGCAGTATTTCTCCTTTGGTGACTGACTAATTTCACTCTGCACAATGTCTTCAAGGTTCATCCATATTATGCAGTGGCTTGCAGCTTCCTTGTTATTCTTCAAAGCAGCATAATATTCCATTGTGTGTATGTACCACAGTTTGTTTATCCATTCTTCAGTTGATGGGCACTTTGGCTGTCTCCATTTTTTGCTATTGCAAATAGGGCTGCTATGAACATTGGTGTGCATATATCTACTCATATTATGGCTCGTATTTCTTGTGGGTAAATACCAAGTGGAGGAATTGCTGGATCATAAGGTATTTCTATTTCCAACCTTCTGAGGAAGCGCCATATTGTTTTCCAGAGAGGCTGGACCATTTTGCAAGTCCCACCAGTAATGCAGGAGTGTCCCAGTCTCTCCACATCCTCAACAGTATTTATGGTCCTCTGCTTTTTTGATCTTTGCTGTTATTGCTGTTGTGAGATGATATCTCATTGTTGTTTTGATTTGCATCTCTCTAATGGTTAGTGATTGTGAACATTTCTTCATATGTTTGTTGGCTATCCGGATCTCTTCCTTGGTGAAATGTCTGTTCATGTCCTGTGCCCATTTTTTAAATTGGGTTATATGTCTTTTTCTTGTAGAGGTGTTGTAGTTTCCTATATATTTTAGATATGAGTCCCTTGTCTGATGTGTCCTTGCAAATGATTTTTTTCCCATTCTGTGGGTTCCCTTTTTACTCTTCTGGTGAAGTCTTTTGATGCACATAGTTTTTAATTTTCAGTATGTCCCAATCATCTATTATGTCTACTTTTGTTTGTGTAGTTTTCAAAATGTTTGGTAGTCTATGTTTTCCCTGAATTAGAGCCTTCACATTTGTCCCCATTTTTTCATTGATGGCCTTCATAATTTACATGTAGGTCTTTAATCCATGTTGGGTTGGTTTTTGTATAAAGTGTGAGGTGAAGGTCTTGTTTCAATCTTTTGCATATCACTTTCCAGTTCTGCCAGAACCATCTGTTGAAGAGACTATCACCTCCTCATGCATTGTATTTAGTCATTTTCTTTTAATTCTATTTTTTCTTGAACTTCATAAAAATCTTATAATTTACTAAATTTGTGCACTTAAAAGATACTACTAAGAAAATTACAAGGTAAGCTACAGACTGGGAAAAAATATATACTACATCATCCTCACAATTGTTGCTATGTTTGAGACCATTAAGCATGATGTCCTTCTCTAGGGACTGGTCCCTCCTAATAATATGTTTAAAGTGTGAGAAATGACGTTTGGCCATCTTGGCTTCTAATGAACATTCTGGCTATACTACTCCAACACAGATTTATTTGTTTCTCTGACAATCCATGGCAGTTTAAAAAAAAAAAAGTTTAAACTTTTCCTTGTGAATTGAGTGACGATTAATAAAGTCATCATCAACTTTACATTCAATAAATTGTACACTTTGCTTTATCTCAATGATTACACCCCCTCCCTGCTACAACAGTTATCCTACTTCCTCCTTGTGGATTCCTTTTTACATCTTATATTTCACAAATGAACAAAACAAAAATATTTGATGTATACAAGCAAAACCAAAAATACATATTCATTTAAATGTTCTAAGGCCATATTCTGCAAGCCAGCCTCCTGCCTGCAGGCACACTGCCTTCCTCAGTCCATGGGCCCAGAGCACATCTAGCCATGTCATCACGTCTGCCATTTCTTTTCTAGGTAGGATCTCATGCTCCACTCATGCTCTTCCTTCTTGCTGGTTCTGGGATCAACTGTTTCTGAAATAAAAGATTAATTCCTCCTCCTTTTTGTTACCCATTTTCTACAAAAGCAGTTGTGACAATCACAATTAACCCTGCTAACAATTAGTCACAATTGAGTCATAAAATCCTATCAGCATCATCCCACACCCCCTTTCACCATATCAATCTATAGAAGAGGGGATTCTACCTGCCCCACCTGGTTCTCAACATAAGCACTCATGAAAGCTCATAAGCAGTCACTTCATGCCTTTATAGCCTCCCTTTTTGATAGCCAATATCTGAATTGCCCATCCCTATCAAACCAGTGGAGTCCTGGTGTGTCACTGTGGGTTGATGCATTGGACTACAAGGTCAGCAGTTCAAGTTCACCAGCTCCTCCTTGGAAACTCTATACAAGGTCACTATGAATTGGAACCAACTTGACAGCTCTTAGCAACAACATCGTCAACCCTGTATACTGAGGAAGCAAGCTTCTTCCTTGATATGAAGAATCCTTCCATTCCGGTTGAAATTTTAAGCAACTGCATCCATAAGCAAAGATCCAGTTCCTCAACTTTTCACAATTATACTTACTCACAGTATAAAGAATAGTTATTTTCATCTGGATGAGCTCTGGTCAGTTATCCATCCAAGCTAGTCAAATGGGTACTAGATACAAGTTTTGGAGTTCACACATACCTCCCTGCACTTCAGACCAGCTGGATGCTTCATAGATCTAGATCTAGTCCTCAGTGGCTAGATCAGTGCCCATGGGCTCCAGAGTTTACGCATCTCCATAAGCGTCAGACAAGCCAGGCTATCCTCTTCTCTCTTTCATCTTGAGGTCAACAGATGTCAGGGGAACATGGCCAAACTCAGCCCTTGTCTTCATTGCTGCATTTCTCCCATTTCCACTCACAAGTATACACAGGTGCTCACCAGACCACTGTGGGTTCTCTAGAATTCACTATTTCTTAGGTTTCCTGATTACTAGATCTTGTGGTTCACAGTCCAGCACTGATCCTACAGCACCACACTGGGAGTCCAAAAACATATGCTAGGGGGTTTCAAAAGTTCTTAGAAAAATTTCATTTTCTTTTAATTCTATTTATTCCATGAGCTTTTTGAAGCTCTCCTTGTATAACAGAAAGTTCTACATTTTAACCATTGTTAAGTGTGCTTTTTGAGTGACATGATTCTCTTCCCTCAGGTTGTGCTACCATCACCACAATCCATTTCTTTTTATTGTGAATTGGGTGAAGGTTGACAGGAAAAATCCATTCTCCATTCAATAATTCATTCACATTTTGTTTCTTGTCATTGAGTAGAATGTCCACAATGTAACATCACTTACTCCACTTATTCCACTTTCTCCAGGTGTTTCCCATTTTCATTCTTCTTGCTTTCCTAACCCTTCTGAACTTTGTCCTTGGGCATATGTTGCCATTTCCATCTCAAAATATTGATTCCTCTAAGGAGTACATACTTACCTAGTGTTATTGTTTTCCTTACAGACCTGTCTACTATTTACTGAAAATTGAACCACGGAGGTAAGTTCATATCCAGACCTAAAGGGTAACTAAGGGTCATAGTCTCCAGGGTTCCACCAGTCTTTATCCAACCAGTAAGCCTGGTCTTCTATGATCTTGAGTTTTGTTCCACATTTTTCTTCCACTCCATCCAAGACCTTCTAATGAGACACCTTTCAGAGCTGCTGGCAGTGGTAGGTGGGCACCATCTAGTTCTTATTATCTCAGTGTCATGGTGTTTGACCTATTTTTACTTCTTCCTTCACTTCCTTTCCCATAACATCTTCATGCCTATTTTAAACATTAAGTTATTTTTTTCTTTTTCTCATTTCATTTTTTTTTCTTTCCTAGCTTATAAGGGCCATATCCTATTTTTGTCCTTTGGATGGTTTCCAAGGCTATTTATGCATATAGATTAAAATGTTAGAGACTATAGAAAGTTATTCAATATCTCTGTTTTCCCTTCTAACAGGTTCCTTAGAAGGATTTGGATCCTACCATTCCCTGTCCAACTTATTTGCTATTATGATCCAGATTTTAGTTCTAGCCCATTTTACCACCCTTGTGTATACTTTGTTGTTGCAGTTGTGCTATTAAATCCGTTCTAATTCATAGTGACCCTGTGTAGGGTTTCCAAGACTTTTAAATCTTTGTGGGAGCATAAAGCTCATCTCTCTCCTGAGGAGCAGCTGGTGAGCTTGAACCACCACCGACTTTGTGGTTTACAGTCCCATGCTTATCCTACAGAGCCACTGCACTCCCCCTCTTATACACATACACATATATAAAGTAGATTTTCAAAATTATTATTTTATGAAATTCACATTTTCTTCCTTTACTTACATATTTGTCACTATCTTTGTTCAGCATTCTTTCCTATGCCTCAGATTTTCTATCATGAATCATGTGTCTTCTGCCTGAATGGTCTCTTCTAGATTTGCTATATGGGGGCATCAAGCGTAAACTCTATATGTTTTTATTTGTTTGAAAGTATTATTATTTCACCTTCACTCTTGAAAGATGGTTTCTCTGAGTATTCAATTTTAGGCTCAAAGTTTTCTAAGCCTACTAGAGATACTATTCCATTGCCTTCTTGTCTCCTTTGTTGCTATAATAGTCAATCATTTTGTTGTTTGTTGTTTTTTTGTAGGGTATCCACCTTTTCTGTCTGTAATTAATTAACCCTCACATTCCCTTTGATTATTATTTGCTTTACTCTGAGTGTTTTTCAATTTTACTATAATGTTATGATAAGTAAAAAAGTATGGCTATAAAATCTTAGAAGCTTTATTAAACAAAAACATCAAAATGTGAAGCTGTTATTTCTTGACGTATCTTCCGTGTAGGTCTATATACTTCTGAAGCTGGTGTTTCCATCTCCCTGGCTCTTTCCCAAAGAATTCTGTGTTCTATGATTTACACTTTGTAAAAGAACAGTTTTGGCTCTCTCTAGGAACTCAAATCATGTTCCTTCTAAATGACCTTTGAGTTTGGGGAATAAAAAGAATGCTGAAGGAACACTATCAGGTATATAGGGTGGATATATTCAGAATTTCCAAAGAATTTCTCATAGGACAGATTTTGCTACCCTCAAAGAATGAGCCAGGTACATTGTCAAGATGGGGAAAAAAAAAACAACAAACCTTTGTGCACCTTTCCTTATCTTTTTCTTACCAATATAATTTTCAATTTTCTTTAAATTTCTTAATAAGCCCCCATGATCATCTTGTGTCCTTTGAGAAAACCTATCAAGATTACTCCTTTAGAAGCAGAAAAAACAGTCGCTATAATCTTCTCAGCTGATCTCTCTGCCTTGAATTTAACTGGCCCAGTAGATTCCCTCAGAAGCCTCTGTTTTGACTGAACCTTTTCTTGAAGGCACCCTAACGAGACTAAGACAAGTATCTTACTGAGAAAACTTATCTGCAACCATTGACTGATCATAGGGATACATACATGTTTAAACATATTCTTGTTTTACTCTTGCATGTCTAGCTTGGATTTATGTCTATATATTCTACTTTGTATTTGTTAGGCTTTCTGAATCTGATGAATTATTTTAGGTAGTGATGGGAAATTATAAAAATTAAACTCTTTGGATCTTATCTTGTTCCCATTCTCTCTATTTTTCCATTCAGAAGGAAATTCAATTTAGATGTTTAATTCATCTTCCCACTCTACCCTCTGTTTTTTCCTCTCTCTCTTTTAAGTTTTTATTGTGAATTGAGTGAAAGTTTACAAGGGCAGATCATCAGTTTTACATTTAACAAGTCATATACTTTGTTTCATTACAATGATTATAATTCCCTCCATGTACCATCAGTTAACAGTATTTCTCTCTATTCATTTTAACTCTCTCTCTTTTTTTTAATCACTCAGGCATATATAATAATTTACACCATCAAAGGGCACATTCTGCAAGCCTGCCTCCTGGCTGCCAGCTTAGTCCCTCTCTTTCCATGAATCTAGACTTCTCAGCTGCTCTCCCTCTCCATGTCCCCATCCCTGCCTCCATCTCTGGTGTCACTGATTCTCTAGATAAGGTCCCACATTCTGCTTGTGCTCTTCTCCCTTAATGGTCCTAGGGCCCTCTGTTTCTGGACTGTAAGATTAACTACTCCCCCATTTTTGTTACAAAACTTTTACCTTTACCCCTTTTGTTTCTCTTAACTGCCCTTTTATACATGACTATTTCTTACCTCTCAGAACTATTCAATCATTTCTTTCAGCTGGCCAATTCTGTCTTCAGCTGCATCTAATCTATGCTTAGCATATACATTAAATGTTAAACTTAGAGTGCTAGCATTTCCCATTTTAAGGATTTTATTTGGTTATTTCTTAAACATGCCTGGTGGTATTTTTTTAAGGTTTGTTCTTGATCATGTTTTGCTTCTCTTTTATTTGTTTAGAAAAAAATTTTTTTATTACATTTAAGTTGGTAAAATTCTAATCTCCAAAATGTCTGAGGTATTGTTTCTGCTGTCTGCTTTTTGTTTGCTGTTGTTAAACATGGCACCTTTTTCCTTGTTTGCTTTTGTAAATTTTTAATGCAAACAATTCATTTTTCCTTCAGAATTTATCTGGGAAGCTTGTTGGAAGTCTGGTGGAAGTTGAGGTACCTAGAAAGAATTTGCTTTTGAGCCTATAAATTACCTCGTAGTCTATCAACTTAGTCATAGCAGTAGTTGTGTGCCACTGAGTCACTGAGTTGGTTCTGACTCACAGCCACCCTGTGTAGGGGTTCTGAGGCTATAAATCTGTACAGGATCAAAAAGCCACATTTTTTCCTGTGGAGTGACTGGTAGATTCAAACTGTTGACCTTACAGTTAGCAGCCCAGTTTGTAATCCATTAAGCTTCCAGGGCCTCTCTCTATAAACTTAAGACCACTTAAATTAAATTTGATGCTTGAGGTTTTTCAGGCGAACAGATGGATTTCAGACAAAAGAAAAAAAAAAATTTTTTTTTTTGAGACTGGCTTGCTTATGGTTACAAATCATTAGAGGATTATTTTTTTTTACTCCTTTTTTAGTGCCAAGATCAAGATGAGCAAGTTTCCTTCTTCATGGCAGGTTTATTCCTTATTTTGAGCTCCACTTTTCTGTAGAGAAATCTTCTAGCTTTCTCAATGTAGGAAGTGCAAGATGTTCCCATCTGTCCTTTCCCACTTCCAAAACCCCCAAAGTCCCCCAACATGGAGTCACTTCTGATCCCCAGTGAACCTACAGGCAGACTAGAATCCCTCCATAGGATTTCAGGGACTGTAATCTTTACAAGAGTACACAGCATCCTCATCTTTCTTCCTTAAACAACTGGGGGCGGGGGGGGGGGGTTTTGAACCTCCAACCTTGTGGTTAGCAGTTCAGTGTTTACTCTATAGCACCATCCAGGGATTTCCTCCTGTTTATTTTAGGGTCTTCAAGTCAGTTCCAACTCATAGTGACCCGGTATGCAGGGGTGAAGAAATTTTTTTCTGCCAAAATTTGTAACATCATTCATGGGCCATACAAAATTATCATTTTAAAAATTAGCTTGCTATATTTGGTCTAACATTTAATTAAGTCAACCCTAATGTGAA
>NW_006408820.1:1221967-1224006 GCF_000296735.1 Chrysochloris asiatica
TCTGACCTGAGTTACATTAAAGGTTAAAATGTATATTAGCATAGAATTTTAATCTTGTAGGTATATTGATACGTGTAAGCAGGGCTTAGGCAAAATATTTTTGTTGCTATAACTAACTACATGAAGTTTTTTTTATATAAAAAACAATAAATTTCTGCTGGAACACTGTACAAAAATGTAATCAACATTTTGGTGTCACCCCTGTCAAACATCACCTGTTGTAGCCTGCACATTGCTAATGACACCCCTAGCTAGATGTCCTATACCAGGGCCGCGTCGTTTTTCAGAAAATGTGGGAAGAGGGCAGTTGGCTGATGACTCTCCCTTCTCCTTCCACCCCTGGTAACTACTAATAAATTTTAGTTTCTATACATTGAGCAAAGGAGCTCTGGTAGCATAGTGGTTACAAGTCGGGCTGCTAACCTCAACGTCAGCAGTTTGAAACTACCAGTGGCTCTGTGGGAGAAAGGCTTTCTGTTCCCATAAAGATTTACAGCCTCGGAAACCCTATGCAGGGTCATTATGAGTCACAACTGATTCCATGGCACACCACCACCACCACCCCTAATGTGATGGCAGTAACTTCAGTTGCCTTGGCAGGGCCAGACCAAATGATTTCACAGGACTTTTATGGCCCATGTGCCAGACATTTCCTACAGGGTTTCCAAGGAGCAGCTAGTGGATTTGAACCACTGACCTTGCAGTTCAAACTAATGTTATCCTACAAAGTCAGTGCTTATTCTACAGCACCACACCAGGAGTCTGGGACTTTCTCCTAGACCTTAAGAATCACTAGGAAAAAGCTCAACAGAGAAACTTTAAAGCTCTAGAGTTCAATAAACTCCTCAGGGCAAAAGCTAGCTTTGGTGTTTACACACCTCCCAGGATTTCTGATTTTACTTTTGGTATCTTAGAATCCTTGTTTCCCATTCCATCTCAGGGATGCATTTATAAGAGAATTTTCAATATACAAGGGGGCTTCAAAAGTCATGAGAAAATGTCATTATCTTTTAACTCCATTATTTCATGAACTGTTTCAAGCTCCTTTATGTGGTGCTGTAAGATAAACACTGGACTGCTAACTGCAAGGTTGGCAGTTCAAACCCATCAGCCTCTCTTTGGAAACCCTAAACAGGGTCGATATGAGTTGGAACTGACTTGACGGCACTTAGCAACAACAACAACAACATGACTACAAATACCACCTATAAGCTGCAAATGCTTAAATGCATAGCTCCAGTCAGACCTTTCTTGTGTACTCAAGACAAATCCTAAGGATGCCTTTATCTTGATTTTTCACAGGCAGTTCCAACTTAATTACTATTACCCCTACTGCTCTGATAAGGAGTTCTGGTAGCATAGTGGATACAAGTTGGGTTGCTAACCTCAAGATCAGTAGGTCAAAACTACCAGCCGTTCCATGGGAGAAAGATAAGGCTTTCTCCCATAAAGATTTATAGCCTCAGAAACCCTATGCAGGGTCGCTATGAGTCAGAACCAACTCCACAGCACACCACCACCAGCATTGTTCTGATGGTGCTAACTGAAAGGATGACAGTTCAAACCCACCTAGCAGCTCTGCAGGAGAAAAACCTGCATTATCTGCTCCAGTAAAGAAAACAACCTAGAAAACTCTGTGGGGTAGTTGTACTCTGTCCCATGGGGCCTTTGAGTTTGAATCAACTCAACCACACATAACAACCCCTACTACCAAAGGTGAGCACTTCTGATTTTGTTTCAGCAGAATCATGCACTTCTTACAGACAATTTCCCAAGCTAATCCACTGGCCATCAATGGCTTTATATACAAAACGCAGCATTTCGCATTTTTTCCTTAATTGTACAGAGGGAATTTTCTTACTAGATCACCTGAGTACTACAACCTCCAAAGAACACAGATAAAAAGGAAAGAAGGAGATTTGGTTAAATGAAGGGGAAAAGGAATAGAATGAAGGAGAAGTAAGGAAAAACATTTAATCGGAAATATAGTGGGAAATAGAGCCTAAAGAGAATTTTTTTGGAGTTATGGTGTTGGAGGA
>NW_006408820.1:1225107-1226396 GCF_000296735.1 Chrysochloris asiatica
GTTGGTACCGACTCGATGGCACCCAACAACAACAACATTCCAGTCCAGAGCTCCCTCTTGGGGTTGGCATTACAGCTCTACCTTTCCCTTAATTCAGTCCTGCTTCCTTTCTTCTACAGGGGTTGGTTGGTCTTAAGAGCGCTTCCTGGTACTCATTTTCATCTCAGAGATGCATGCTAGAGACCCAACCAATGGCAACATGGACACAGTCTAAAAGCATGAGTTTGAGATCCAGCCATGCCACTTACTAGCTTTGTGGTCTTGAGCAATTCTCTTCCTGTCCCAGAATGCTTTTCTTCATCTAAGTATCCTGCAGGATTGCTTTACGAACTGAATAAGATGATGCATAGATGCATTTCGTAAAGATAAGTCAGGTAAGTGTTGGGTTTCTTGTCTAGAGTCAAACAGCCCTGGGTTGGAATTCCAGCTCTACCACTTAATAGCTGGTTGTAGCCTTGGTTATTAATAAGCTTTGTGAACCTCTGTTTCCTTCCCTGTGGCATGAGTCAAGAACATGTTTTCTTGTATATCTAGTACCTGTCACACAGTGACAACCAATAACCTTCTAGTGGACAGATCAATGAAGCTTTCAGCAGAGGTGGAATTTTGGGTTAAGCATTTGCAGGAACATTGTGTTTCTTTACAGCAGAAAGCATCTTGACATGGTACCTAATATCCCAGAGATTCATTTGCCTCCATGTATCATTCAGAATTAGGTCCTCTTTCAGTTTTTCACATCATGTGATTTCTTTACTCACAACCCTCCTATTGCTGGCAATCTCAATTCAGAGTCCATTTCTACCTCTTTCCCTTTTGCTCACTCATATCCAGTCATTTTCACCTTCTTGTCCTTCCTAGAATATGCCAAACATGGTTGCAGATTGGACTTTTGTATTTGTTGCTCCCTCCGTCTGAAGGACTTTCTTAACATCCCTATGTAAAACACATCACTGGTCATATTCCCTGCTGCCTTCATCTTGATATGTCCTACACTTCTTCTGTCCTTAGTTCTCACCAAAACACTTAGCATTGTTGTTGTTAAGTGCCATCGAGTCAGTACCAACACATACCGACCTTATACACAGTAGAACGAAACTCTGACCAATCCTGGGCCAACCTCACTACTGTTGCCATGCTTGAGTCCATCAATGCTGCCACTTGGTCAATCCATCTTGTTGGGGATCTTACTCCTTTTCTCTGACCCTCGACCTTACCAAACATGATTATCTTTCTCCAGTGACTGGTCCTTCCTGAAAATATGTCCAAAGGATGAGAGACAAAGTTTGGAC
>NW_006408820.1:1228896-1237928 GCF_000296735.1 Chrysochloris asiatica
TGTTTACAGCTCTTTCTCTTCATTTTGAGTTGTGCCCCATCAGCAAATGAAAGTCCCACGGGCTTTTCTCCCATAGGTTTTACTCCATTCTTGTCATCACGGTTAACTCTACTTTGAGGAGGCAGTTCTTTCCCCGTCGCATTTTAAGTGCCTTCTATCCTCGGGGGCTCATTTTCTGGCACCATATCTGACAGTGCTTCTCTGCTATTCATAAGGTTTTCAGTGACTAAATATCTGGAAGTAGTTCGTCACTCCTTCTTCCTAGTCTGTCTTTGTCTGGATGCTCATCTGAAACCTGTCCACTGTGAGTGACCCTGCTGCTATTTAAAATACTGGTGGCATAGCTTTCAGAATCACAACAACTCACAAGCCACTACAGTACAACAAACTGATAGACGAGTAGTGAAACACTTAGCATTACTTGGGTGTTTATTTATTTATTTATCTATCTATCTATCTATCTATCTATCTATCTATCTATCCATTCATCCATCCATCCATCATCTACCTATCTCCCATGTAATCTGTCTATTGCCCTCCAATGTAGAAGCTCCATGAGGAGAGGACTTTATTTTCACAGTTATATCTTTAGAACCTAAAACAGAGCCTGGTACACAGTAAGTATACTGTAAGTATGTATGTGTTGATCGATAATATTTGCAAAACTCCTAAAAAACTATCAGTTCAGATCTCAAGTTCCTTACACTTTTACAGGCATTTACCTTTTCTTTCCTTGAACAGCAGTAGAATCAAACTTTCCAGTCATACATTTTTGGTGAATCTTGCCCATTTGGTGCTCTGACCCACTCCCTCAGCCTCCTCTCATATATTTCTCTTCATAGGTGTCAGGACACCAGCATCCATGGAACCCCTTGGCATCCATGGGGACATATTTCTGTCTTCAATCTATCAATCTCTCTCTCTCTAAATGAGAATTAAATGCAATCTGTCACTTCATTCCTGTGAATGCAGACTGTATTTGTGGGTTTAAATGACATCACAAGATACAAGAAGTAGGACAAGTAGCACAGAAGAGATCCTGGTAATCATCTGAGCCAACTCTTCCTTTTACAGGCTGTTGTTACTTGTTGCTAACTGCTGTTGAGTAGGTTCCGATTCATAGTGACCCTGTATAGGGTTTCTGAGGCTTTATATCTTCATACGAGCAGAAAGCCTCATCTTTCTCCCATGGAGTGGCTGGTGGGCTTGAACCACAACCTTATAGTTCACAGTCCAGTGCTTATTATATGAAGCCACCACGCTCCCTTTTACAGGCTTTGTTGTTATTATTAAGTGCTGTCAAGTTGCTTCCCACTCATAGTGACTCTGTATAGGGTTTCCAAGGAGTGACTGATGAGTTGGAATTGCTGACCTTGCAGTTCAAATCGACCTTGTGGTCCAGTGCTTTATCCACAGCACTATGTAGGAAATGAATTGTTCACGTTTATTATGTCCCAAACTAAACTCTTAATTTCCCTTCAGTAACTGGTATCACCTTTCAGCCATTAGTTGAAGTCGGGTGTTCCCATGAAGTCCTCTCTTTCCATCACTCCCAGCGTCGACCCACAGAAAAACCTTTGGACTCTACTCTCTAAATAGAGTCTAAGTCTGATTCTTCATACTCTCCAATCTACCCCCCTACAGTGAGTCATCATCTTCTCTCTTCTGAACTGGGTTCCTTGCACACATTCTTGTAACCCCCATCCCATCCCACCATGGTCTTCCCATACAAGAGCCAGGTGATGTTTTCAATTTGTAAATAGAATTGTTATGGATTGAATTGTGTCTCCCTAAAGTAAGTGTTGTCAACCCTAACCCATGTAGTGATTATAATCCCCTTTGGGAGTAGTTTTTCTTGGTGATGTTAATAAGGCAGGGTTAGTATAGGGTGTGTTTTACATCACACTCTTTTGAGATATAAAACAGAGATGGAGGAAGATAAATGCCAAGTCATATGAAGATCACCAAGGACCCAAGGCCCTTCCCCTAGAGCTACAGAGAGAGATCCTTCCCATAGAGTGGGCACCCTAAATTTGGACTTCCAGCTTCCTAAACTGTGAGAAAATCATTATCTGTTTGTTAAGTCATCCACTTGGGGTATTTCTGCTATAACAGCAGCACAAGACACAGATCATATTGCTTCCCGGCTCCAATATCATTAGTAATTTCCTATCACTCTCAGGAAAAAAAAAAAATGCAACTCTTTACCATGCTCCACTAGTACTCTTTCTGCCCTCACTCATTGCAATTACCTGGAACTCCATTCCAGTGATGTCATACATCCTTTTCTTTCTTTGCTTTAAGCATACCAAGCTTGTTTCTGCCCCAGGGCCTTTGTACCTGCGTGACCCTCTGCTCAGCCCCTTCTGACCCCATATGTGTACATGACTTATTTCTCCCTGACCAGCCTTAGATAGCACCCCAATCACCTAGCCCTTTACCCTATTATACTATCTCCAGAATGCTTTGCCTGCTCCACTCTTTATATATAAGTTCCAAAAGAGCATCATTTTGAGGAGTTAAAGACAAATTTCCTCTGGCTCTGAAAGCCTCTTTTCCCGGCAGGGCTTGGCTCTCTTCATGGTGCAGAGCACAGCTAGCTGCAGTGCAGTCTCAGGATGCATAGTCACACTGCAGAGAGGGGCTGCGGGCATCTCAGCCTCCTGCTCAAAACTGGAAGGCTGAGGCACACTGCTTATCACAGGCATTTGCTACATACAACTATGATAGATTCAATACACACCGCACATTTTGGGAACACATACATACCATTTGCATTTAAACCAACACATCAGGCCTCCACCCTCCCTTCCTGCCACACATGAGGACAATCAGTAGTGGTCTTGGCAGAAGGTCCCTTTGTCTCTGAGTCTAGACCATTTACTTCCTCTCATTCAACAAGTTTTATTTTTGGCTTTGTGACTTTCTTTTGTGAGCTTATATCTTATGTTCTCAGGCTTTATAACCTATGATTCTCCATTCAGGACCCAGCCCTTGAACCCCTGAAAATAAGAGACCAAGTAAGCAAGTGTTGATGCAGGAGAGAATATCATTGAAAATTAGTAAAATACAGCTCAACAATCCAGTACAGTGCTCCTAATTATATCATGAAAAATTACCTCCCTTTTCAAGGCCTGGGATTCCTGTGTGGTGCAGTTTGCACTCATCTTCGAATCTAAAGGTTGGGAGTTCAAATCCACCTGGTGGTGCAGCAGAAGAAAGGCCTGATGATCTGCTTCCATGAAGACTATAGTCAAGAAAACCAGTACAGAGCAGTTCTACTCTGTAACCCATGGGATCACCATGAGGGAGGCTCAACTTGAAAGCAACGGATTTATGCCCCTTCCCTCAAACACTGAGTCCACTTGCGATAGGTTTCTAACTGAAAGGTCGGAAGTTCAAGCCCACCCAGAGACAACCTGAAAGAAAGACCTGGTGGTTTACTTCCCCCCAAAATCAGCTATTGAATATCCTGTGGTGCATAGCTCTACCCAGGGCAACTATTCTGATTTTTCAAATTTTCTTCAAGGCATGAAGGGATATTAGGTTGGGCAATCAATATATTGGGGAACTCACAGACTAAAGCAAAGTGCCTTTTCAGATCCGAGAGAGCAGGTAAACAGGTAAGACTGTCCTGGATGGGAATAAGGTACATTTGGGGCACTAGGTAGTCCAGGGGTGCAGAGTATCTGGGCTTTACACTATGAACTAACTATTCTACCCTGTTCATCATAACCCTTTATTTCAGAGCCCCACCTCGTCTCAACTTGCTGTTTCTTTTCTGAAATGAGAGAGGCAGCAAGAAAGCTCCTTGTCCTTGACTCTCTCATCCAGGGTCCATCAGAAGGTGGGCTCTTGAACTGAAAAGGAACAAGGAGGAAAGGGAAATGGGCACACTCCCCTCTTTGGAAGAAAATCATTTCCTGAGAATGTCTGGGAGCAGCTGTCATCCGCGTTGCACTATTAGTTTTAGGCAGCAGGGGGCGCCCACGGCTCTTCTCTACGCTGGACAAATCGCCGCAGAGCTCCGAAATGGCTGGGGAAATTCCGCCTGCTAAAAACAGAGCCAACCGTCAGAGAGCAGCCTGGGACGCTGCGGCCCTTCCCAAGCGCAGCATCCTCGTTTTCATATACCTGCACTGCCCCAAGGCGTCCTGCCAGGCTGCCACTGCCCACGCGGACTCTCGGGAAGGCAGAGGAAACGTCGGCAGCAGCTCGTTCCACTCTACCCCGCGCCCGAGCCGGATGATGGGTGACCCTTCAGCTCCAACAGTTCCCAGATAGACTGCTTGATCCACAGGGGTTCTCCCTGGGGCCTTTCTTTTCAGTGGGGAATATCTATTGTATTCGGGAGAGGCAGTCACCGCAGTACAGATATTGGCCTATGCGGACACATCTGGCTCCGGCTGCAGCGAAATCTACCTCTTTCCTTGCCCTCCCACTCATCATAACAGATTAGAGGAGCTGTGGAACAGAAAATAAAGCAAGCGCGCTCTTCCCACCTCCTTTTCATCGGATAATGCCAGTGGGGAAAGGAGACAGCGACGTAGAAGTGATAGGGTGGGCGGGTCAGGAAGGATGCTGCAAGAAGGGAATGGAAACGATGATATTTCCTCTGTGCCAGATACAGTTTTGGGCATTTTATGCTTTATCTCATTTAATCCCTTCAATAGTCCTTAGAGATTGGTGGGCATCTAATCCATTTCGTAGAAAAACATTTGGAAGCTCAGAAAGAAAAAGCAGCTTGCCCAAGGTCACCCTGCTGGATGTGGGCAGAGCCATGTTCCTTGTGTAATTGTCATAATAACTTTCTCACTGAGCAGGTGACGGGAGAGACACAGGGAGACAAAGCAGACCAGAACCAGGAAGTTGGCTCCAGGTGGAAGCCTCAGCCCTTCCTGCTTGGCTCTGCAACCAAATCTTTGAGCCTGGCAGAACCCAAGGGAGGGGGGCTGGGCAGGGAGGAGCCCCAGGCACCTTCCATGACGTGACTACACTTCTCTGGGCCCACTTCACAAGCACCTGGTTGAGGTCCTTGGGGAAGGGGAGATGGGTGGAATGTGTGGATGACTGATGGAAGAGAGAGCTGCTCTTAGAATTTGCCCTGGGCTTAAATTTTCTACTTGCACCTTTGAACGCTGTTAATAAAAAATAAAAAATAAAAAATTTAAAATCCGGAAAACCACTATACCGGAGTTAATCATTCACTCTCCACAGGCCAGATGACCTTTGCGATATGATTGGGGCTTTGTTTGCTTTTCTTAAAATCCTGGGATTTGTCATTGGACCAATGTCCTTTAAGTGAGAGGGGCAAAAGAACTGGGGATCCAGAAAGAGGTTTGGTGGGTAGCTGTTGGAGACATTTGCTTACTCAGGGGTTATGGATTCGTACTCAAAACAAGGGCTTGGCCCTCATGGAATTCTGTATGCAGGAGACACTGAAAGATGACAAATGTACCCAAACCTCAACCCCTCCTGCACCTTGATTCCCTTAGGGCCATTACTAAGCTTATCTAGGGGCAGCTGAACCTACTGACAGGGAGGATTATCTTCATTTCATTAGTACAGTAATGGACAATGGACAATGGATAGGAATGGTGGAGAACTTCAGTCAGGCACTTAAGGAAATTGGGGATGTTTGAGAACTGAGCTCGGAGCGGAGCATCGAGCTGGACATGTGAATCATTGCCACCGCACTGGAATATGTCTACAAAGGGCAACTGCAGTCTGCCCCCTCCTAGCCCCTCTTCCCATTCCATACCCTGTCCCTCATGCCCCACCCACAAGGAAGGAGGGAGCTGACCAGACCACGAATAAAACACAAGCTTCTAAAAAACAAACAAACAAAAAGTTAACCAACTGTCCAACTGTCCAATTAGCAAGATAGGAACTTTTTCTACGATACTACTTCAATCACCTGCAAGTTCATTGGCCTTCTATAAGAACTCCAGTTGCTGTCGAGTGGATTCCAACTCATGGAGATACTATATATTGCAGAGTAGAACTACAACAAAGGGCTTTCTTGGCTGTGACCTTTCAGAAGCAGCTCACCAGGACTTTCTTCCATAGTGCCTCTGGGTGGGTTGAACCATCTACCTTTTGATTAGAAGTTGAGTGCATAACCATTTGCACTAACAAGGACTCCCCTATAAGCAATAAGGAAGATAAATTTGCTTTGTGACCTTCGGTAAGTCACCCAACCTCTCTGGGCCTCAAAGTCCCTCTGTACAGAGGTGGAGGAATGAGCTCCCAAATCCATCCCGAAAACAATGAGCTATGGCCTGCAGTCCCTCAGTTGCCTTTAAAGGCAACTCCAGCTCTGGGTCACTGAGTATTTTTGGCTTAGTGATTAGCAGAGCCTTTTGGGCCATCCCCACATTTCTGACAGCTGGCTGGACATTTTCACTGGGCATCCCACTAGGCACTCAAATATAATATGCCCAAACCAAGCTCATAGCTCTTCCTTCTTCACCTCTCCTCAGCCTATCTTCTGGCTTCCCCTTTTCTTGTCCTGGCATCTGAGTTAGGAACCTCAACATCATCTTTGACAACTCTCTCTCCTTCAACCTCCACATTCAGCTGATTGCTGAGAGCTGAGTTCCAGTTGTGCAGTGCCTCTGTAGGACCTCTCTGCTTCAGGGTCCCTCTACTTCTAATCATCCCAGACCTCGCCACCTCTCACATACAACCAGATCATCAAACCCATTGCCTTCAAGTCAGACCCAAGTCTTGTCAACCCCGTGTGAGCCAGAGTGCAGTTGTGTTTTCAGTGACTCATTTTCTTGGAAGTAGATTACCAGACTTTTCTTCTGATGTGACTTTAGGTGGAATAAAAGTTTCAACCTTGCAGTTAGCAGCTGTAGTGCTTAACCATTTCCGTAGAATCCAAGCTATTCATCCCTCCCCCTAAACACTCTTGAATATCCTCCTTTCCTTTTTCTCCCCACTTTGACCAATCTCAAGTGTCACTAACAGATTTATCACTCTAAACCATAGTTCTGGCCAGCTCTTCCCAAGGACAGAACCCTGAATGGTTTCCTGTTGCCAACTAAACAAACAGCTAATATTTGAAGCCCTCTATAATGTAGCCCCGGAGTCCTGGTGTGGCAATGTGGGTTAATGCGCTAGACTGCACAGTCCGTTTGAACTGCAAGGTTGGTGGTTCTCACCAATCACTCCTTGGAAACCCTTTAGAGGGTTGCTATGGATTGGAACCGATTTAATGGCACTTAACAATAATGTAGCCCCAACCTGATGTTCCTGCCACACACATGCCCCCTATATGTCTGCTCTACTCAGTGTCCCCCTAAGACATCTCAGCCTTTTTCATCTGTCTTCACACTCTTCTCGATCTGCCTGGAACACTCACAGCTCCCACACACCTGCCTCTTGTGTGAGGCCCAGCCTAAGGGCTGCCTTCTCTTGAAAACTCCCAGGAGGCCCGTACTAAGGATCAACTTCTCATTTGTTCACTCATTCAATACCTACCTGGTGAGCATCACCCAGGTGTTGGGCTGCGTACCAGGCACTAGGGATTCAGTGGTGAACATAAGGGAAGACTTCCTACCCACAGGAAGCTTCCTCTTGATGGTGATGATAAACAAGTACACAAACAGAAAATTAAAGATTTCAGTAAGTGTAATGACAAAACTCTTGGGCTTATTATCCTTTACCCTGCACAGGAGTCCTGATGTGGCACTGTGGGCTAATGTATCAGACTGCAAAGTCGTTTGAACTGCAATGTCGGTGGTTCAAGCTCACCAGCTGCTCTATGGAAACCCTATACAGGGTCACTATGGATCAGAATCGACTCAATGGTACTTAACAACAACAACAGCAACAACCCTATACAGGGTCACTATAAATCAGAACTAACTCGACAGCATTTAACAACACCAATCACAGTCTATGTGTAATATGCCTAGTTGTGAGTCAATTACACTTTGTTGTAGAGGGTCCATGAAAAAGAGAAGACCTTCAGTGAGATAGCTGCTACATTGGGCTCTAACACAGCAACAATTATGAGGATGAAGCAAGACTGGGCAGTGTTTAGTTCTGTTGTACATAGGGTTGCCATGAGTCAGAACCAACTTGTTGGAACCAACTCATTGGAACCTAACAGTTATTTTATTAACTCTTTGTCATTTCCACAGTGCCTAACATGGTCCAGTGCAGGATTCCCTCACTGTGTACTTGTGGAAAGAAGAATGGAAAGAAAAAAAAAAGAAAACAAAACAGAAATTAGAAAACGCTTAAAAAAAAACATTTCCAGTCAACAGTAAAGTACCTATTAATATCTTTGCTTGTTAAATTCAGAATTATCTTAAAAGGAAATTCTCATCTTGTATTTGTTAACTTCGCAATCCCTATAAATGTCTTTCAGTGTGAGAACCTTGCTCAAGATAGAATAGGCAACCTAGGACAGGGAAGGATCTTAACCATGGGTTAAGCATTGGACTGCTAACCAAAAGGCTGATGGTTCAAACCCACCAGCCTCACAGCCAGAGAAATGAGACTGTTTGTCCTACTGGGTTGCTATGGGTCAGAATGTACTCGATGGCAGTGGTGGTTAGGAGACTTTGATCAAATTTCTCGAGTCTTTCCCCCTCTACAAAATGGAAAACCAATGGGAGAATGAGTGAAAACAAATTGCTTTGTAAATTATTTAAAATATACAAATAAAATTGCCCTCAAGTCAACTCTGACGTACAGTAGGTACCCTAATGACTGTCAGAATAGATCAGTGTTCAATAGGGTTTTCAATAACTGATTTCTTGGAAGTAGATCACCAGGTCTTTCTCCTGAGTCTCCTCTGAGTGAACTGGACCCTCCGACATTTTGGTTAATGGAACTATGTTGCCATGGAGCTGATACTGACTCATGGTGACTGCATTTACCAGCAAGGGGCAAACTAAAAAATGAAGTACTCTGTAATAATGATACTGATTTAAGGTCATTATTTCTAGGTTCTTATTTTGGCTTTGTTTGTTGTTGTTGTTGTCAGGTGCCATCGAGTCGGAACCGACTCACAG
>NW_006408820.1:1238478-1252502 GCF_000296735.1 Chrysochloris asiatica
CTCCTGAACATAAGCATACTTAAAATATTTTCTCTGAATCTACCTTTCTGGATTCTAAAGGAAGAAAGAGAGTCCTGGCTTCTCAGGATAACCTCAGACTGCCTGAGAAGCAACTGAATTTTTTCTTACCCTTTTCTAAAACTTGTCATCCCAGTGTTGTGTTTTTCCCAAGTGTTAGTGTTTTCTGCTTCAAGTTCAGTGACCACATAATCACCTTCCCTAAAAACATGCCATATAGAGACTGCAAAGACCCCTTCAGCCCATTGTCGCCTTCCAACAAACTCTCAGGTTCAGTTTTACATCTTCTGTGTCTTCCAGAACTCCCTCAACCTGTGGTTCTCGTGTCAGGCCCACCCCCATGAGGTTAGGATGGAGGGAATGACTTAGCATCAGGATGCTTAGACAGACTGAAACCTCTTGAAGCACAGTGCCACTCACTCCCATCAGACTTAAGTTCAGTAAGTGTATGAACTGCACTGGTGGTCACTAGGATATCAACTGACCTCTTACCTGTTGTGCATAGCTTCCTGATGGGTTCCAGAGTTTTGGCAAAAATTATTACTTAGAAAATTGAGTTTTGTGGTGCAGGGAACTATTTAATTTCTCGTCTAGCCATACTCTGAAAACTCCCACCAAACAACTTTTTCCTGATGGGGCTGGGTAAGAGAAGATGAGGGACGATGTTGATGGATTCTATGATTAATTGTGAGTGATTGTTACCAGGGCTAATGGTGGTTGTTGACCAATTTTGCCATCCTGCCGGGTATAAAATGAGCCATGTCAGTAGAAATGGTTGTGAGGATGGTGCAGGACTGGGCAGTGTATCATTCTGCTGTATGTAGGGTAACTCTACATCAGAACCAACCCAACGGCACCTAACCACCACCTCCACCACCACAGCTCTGATTAATAGGAGATTGCCTATATTTCCAAAATTGTTTTTCAAACTTACAAAGTAATTATAAAATTGAGTCCATCTGACCTCGAAACAATTGTGAGAGCCTCCTTATGTGACTGCAGGGAGGACATGCACAATGCCAAGGTTCACTAAGAGAAAGCATCAATTCTGAAAATTGTTTGGGACCCGGTTTTCTGAGCAGGTTGTCAATCTTTACAGAAACATTCTTTTACCTGCAGAGCAGCTGGTGGGTTTGAACTACCAACCAGCCCAACACCCAACCCATTCTTCTCACTTGCACTGGAAACCTTCTCTGAAGGCCTACTCCCAGCCATGGCTGATCTTGGACACAACTTTCTGTCTAGAAATCACAACAGCTGGACTCACTTTCTGTCCAGGAAACACAGCTTTCACTGCCATGACCATCTGGGTCATGAACGCTAGTCAGAGGTGACGCCCTCTGGTGAGAGGGACTCCGTAAGGGTCTGGACCTGTGACCCGGCTCAACTTATTAATAGCTATGAAGACACTTCACCTCCATCTGTAAACATGGGACCAGTAATATAGATCTCAAATGACTGTTATATGGAGAATTATATGAAATGTACATAATTTGAAATCATTTTGAAATGGGATTGTAGTAAATACTGGCTGCCATTATCAAAGAGGTAACACATATACGTACCAAACAGCCTTATTTTAAATGTAATTTTTTTAAGTTAACCTAGTGACATGTATGTGTTTGTATGTAGACAGTTCTAAGAATTACAATACATGTATAGATTTATGTACCACCCCCACAGTGAAACTATAGAAGACTTTCATGAACCCATTCACTCACTGAAGGACAGTATTTTCTGGATTCTGTTTGCTAGTGTCTCTATGTTTTTGAGGGACACAGGTCTGTAGGGTTGATTGTTGTGTTTTTCCTTATATTGTCTTTTCTCTGGTTTCAGTATCAAGGTAATAAGCTGGGGAGCATTCCCTCCTCTTCTGTTTTCTGGAAAGATTGCTGTTCCGTTTGTCTCATTTTTGGTAGGATTAATCACTGAGAAGATGAAATAGGTCTGGAGATTTCTTTTCAGAAGATTTTAAATTATGAAATCAATATCTTTAGTAGTTATAGGACTATTTAGATTATCTGTTTCATCTTGGTTGATTTTGGTAGTTTGTGGTTTTCAAGGAGTTGGCTCATTTCATCTAAGTTGTCAGATGTAGAGCTATTCATAGTGTATCCTTATTATCTTTTTAATGTCTGCAAGATCTATAGTGATAACCCCTCTTTCAGTCCTGATATTGGTAGCTTGTGTCTTTCTCCCCTTTCAACTGTCAGTCTTGCCAGATGTTTATCAGTTTCACTGTTTTTTTCAAAGAATCAACTTTTGGCTTCATTGGGTTTTTCTATTTTTCTGTTTTCAATTTCATTGATAATGTGTGTCTTTTGTTAGCTTTGTATTTATTTGACTCTTCTCATTCTAGTTCCTTAAAGCGGAAGCTGAAATGATTGATTTCTAGTCTAAGTATTTAATACTATCAATTGTCCTCAAAGTGCTGACTTAAACTACATTCCATACATTTTGGTATCTTAAGTTTTCATTTTCATTCTATGTAAAAGTATTTTCTAATTTCCCTTGAGACTTCTTCTTTGGCCCATAGTTGACATGGAAGTAACTTGTTTAATTTCCAAGGGTTTAGAGTTTTTTCCATATACATGTTTATATCTATTAAATCTAAAAGAAAGTTATAAAAATCTAGAAAGCCATTATTTTAAAAACTAATTTATTGAATCCTTCCTGTGTGCAAAGCACTAGGCTAAGTGCTATTTTGAGTCTAAGGGTTTATGAGAGTTGGTTCCAGCCTTCAAGTTGCTGATCATCCAGAAGGAAAACTAAGATGTGATACCAATAAAAGAGATGCATGGTGGTATCTCTTTTACTGGTTTCACATCTTAGTGTGTTAAGGTGAAATGTGCTATTAAGTAGTGTGTAGTACACAACAGTGCAGTGACAGATGTCTTTTCTAACTGTGGTGGCCAAGGTGGTTAAGAGTGTAAGGTAGACCTTGAGAAAGGGTAAACTTTCCATAGTGATGGCTCAGGGAGGGCCATTCCTAGTTTGTGGTAACTTTACCTGGCAGTGATAGTTGCATCTCTCCCTCCCAGTACTCAAGAGAACTAGCTGTCACATGATATGCTTAGCCTGCAGAATTTGCATGCATCTGGGGAGCCAACTAATCAAACGCACTAGACTGAGATTCTTTCTTACAAAAGTTGACGGCAGCAGCTAAAGATTTTAGGGGAACTGACCAGTTTTTGCTGTGTTTTCTGGGCCATCAGAAGTGAGGATAGACAGAGTGACAAAAATAAAGCTAATATTGAAAGCACTTTCTACTGCCCTCACATCCTGCAGCCTCGCAGAAACAGTCCTGTCTGGCTGTTTTGTCAGAAATTGGGCTAAGAACGGGACATCAAGGACTTGAGAAAATAAAACAGTTCTCTGGGAGACCCTTAAGCATAAATAATTTTGTTAAAGTGAATTGAATTAGCTTTGAAATGGGGGCCTCTCTGGCTTACAGAAAACAACCCTGGTAGTGCAGTGGTTAAGCACATGACTGCGGATTGAAATGGTGGTTCGCACCAACCCAGTAGTTCCATGGGAAAAAGATGTGGCAGTCTGCTTCCGTAAAGATTACAGCCTTGGAAAGCTCACAGGGCAATTCCTTCTGTCCTACAGGGTCACCATGACTCAGAAGTGATTCAATGGCAACTGGTTTGGTTTTTGGCTTACAGAAGCCAGGAAATGTTAGAGTCACTGAGGCCAAAGGAATGACAAGGGGTGGGTGAGAAAATGCCTCTGCTCTGAGAGCTCTCTGGCTCATTGCATGAGGGGACCAAGGGGGAATGTGAGATAAAAATAGCTCCCATCCCTTTGAGACACATGAGAGATCAACCAACAAGAAAGAATTCAAAGAAAAGTGATAGCTAATGAACCTAAAGTCCTTGTATCCAAGTCTTTTACATCCTTTTTAAAGCTTTCAGTCATATTTCTCCCATGAGGCCTTTTCCTATTTTTCTTTGGAAACTGACTGCAGGGTTTGCTTTTAGCACTTTGGAAGAACAGATGAAAGACAATGCTTCTGAAATTCTAGATTTTGCGTTTTCCCCCCATCAATTGATTCTGCACTTGCATATTCTGGGTTGTATTGAAGAATGATCATTGCATGTGTTGGTGATTTAACACATCAAATTATAAGAAGAAAATACTTTTTTTTAAAAGTCAACTAACAAAGATTAAAATGACCAGATTGCATTTTATAGAGATTCTTTATTTATTCTTAAGAGAATGGTTATTTTCTCATTGAATGTCCTTGAGCAAGTTACTTTAACTCTCGAGGTCTCAGTTTCCTTACCTGCAAAGCAATGATAATAATCCCAACCTCTACAGTTGCCAGTTCCTAGTCCAACTGGGAAGGACCCCTGGCCACATAGTGGGTTACGAGTTGGACTGCAAACCGCAAGTTCAGCAGTTTGAATCTACCAGATGCTTCACAGGAGAAAGATGAGGCTTTTTGCTTGCATAAAGATTTACAGCCTCAGAAACCCTACACAGGATCTCTGTGAGTCACAATTGACCGGCAACACACAACTACCACCACCACCACCACCAGTCCAGCGGGGGGTCCTGGTGTGGTGCTGTAGGGTGAACATTGGATTGCTAACTGCTAGGTTACCAGCCATTCCTCAGAAACCCTATATAGGGTCACTGTGAGTCAGCATTTAACAACAACAACAATAGTCCATCTGGGCAAATGTAGACCCGTTAGTAATGTAAGTGTATATTGCATGAACAAATCAAGGATAGAATAAACCAACCTAAGGCTTATAGAATCCAATAGTGAAATTTCCAAATAATGCTAATGAAATCAGAGCTAATCTTGGTACCTTAGCATCTGGTTCAAAAATGAAAGGTTGATATGACCTGTTTTCTCATGTAAATAGCTTGTTCTGAAAATGAATAATTCTAAGGCAAAAGGAATTTTTATGAAGAGCCAGATTATGATTAATATAAAAACAAGATACTCTAAGAAATTTTATAATTTTCTGGTACTGTAGAATTCATTTTAAAAAGGGGGGCTGGTGGTGCTGTGATTGAAAAATTGGCTGCTAACCAAAAGATCAGTGGTTCAAACCAACCAGTTACTCCATGAGTGAAATACGCAGCCATCTGCTTCAGGAAAGATTGGCGACCTTGGAAAACGCTATATGGTGCAGTATAGTGTGGCTATAAGTTGAAATTGACCCAAGGACAAAGGATTTGGTGTTTCCATTTATTTGAAAATTCATAAAGAAACTCAACATACCCTCATCTCTTTTGGGTTGCCAAAATCATCCTTGAAAAACGGCTGGAAAGGAAGAAATCACTTCATTTGTACAGATAGGAAAATGAAGACTTTATGAGAAAAAAGAATTCACACATATTTAATACAAACGAACACTAATCTCAAACTCAGTCTCCTACATCCAGTGCTAATAAAGTTTTCTGTGGTCTAGGGCATGTTAGATAGATAGATAGAGATAAATGGATGGTGGTGGTAGTGGTGGGTGTGTCTTTCAGTTGGTTCTGACTCATAGTGACTCTGTCGGATTTCTGAGGTTGTAAATCTTTGCAGGAACAAAAAGCCTCATCTTTTTCCCATGGGGTGACTAGTGGATTTGAACTACTGACCTTGTGGTTAGCAGCCCAAAGCATACCCACTATGACATCAAAGCTCCATAGATAGACAGATGTTGTTAAGTGGCATAGAGTTGATTTCAATTCAGTGACCTTGTTCAGGTTTCTGAGGTATGTAAATCTTTGTGGGTGCAGAAAACCTCATCTTTCTCTCATGGAGCATCTGGTGGACTTGAACCACCAACCATGTGGTTTGTAGTTCAGTGATACAAGTCAAGTGGACTCCCAACTCAAGGCAAGCTTATATACATCAGAATTCAATGTTTCCCAGTCCTGTGCCATCCTCATGATGACTGGCATGGTCAAGTTTATCACTGTAGCTGTTGCAACCTTGCTGGTCCTCTGCTTCATTAAACAAAGTGTTCTCCTCTAGCAACTGATTCCTCCTGATGACATGTCCAAAGCAAAGGAGAATGTCAGACAATGTTCAGTTTTGTTCCATAAGCTTCTTTTTTATGATTATTGTTTTTCTTGTAAAAAGGTAGATAACATTTGCCGATTCAACATTTTTCATATGTATAATCAATAAATCCAATTACAACAATCATGTTGTGCAACCATCACTGATTGTCAACTTTTCCATTGTCATAAACAAAAACTCAGTGCTCCCTAAACAATAATTTCTCCCTCTCCTGGTTCCACTTGCTCCTAGTAACCACTATTAAACTCTGAGCTTTATACATTTGCCTATTTTATACCAGGACTTTCTTCCTAGTCTGCTTTAGTCTAGAAGCTCCACTGAAATTTGCCCATCATGGATGACCCTACTTGTCCTTCAAATACTGGTGACATCCCTTCCAGCAGCAGAGCAACAAGCAAGCCTTTGTTGCATGACAAATTCACAGATGGGGGCTGGTTGTTGTTACGTGCTGTTGAGCTGGTTCAGACTGACTATATAGGTTTCCTAGGAGTGAGTGGTGAGTTTGAACTGCCGAACTTGTGGTTCAAACCAACTTTGCAGTCTAGCGTATTAACCTGCAGTGCCACACCAGGACTCAGATGGCTAGTTGTTGTTGTTAAGTGCCTTCAAGTTGATTCCGACCCATAACGACCTGCATAGGGTTTCCAAGGAGCAGCTGGTGAGCTTGAACCACTGGTCTTTGAAATTGAAACGACTTTGCAGTCCGACGCATTAGCCCACAGCACCACACCAGGACTCCAGATGGGTGGTGGAGGGCACTAAAGTTAAAGCTATTCAACAGGAAGATTGAGCCCTTTTCTGCTTATGGGTGCATTTTTCTATTTTTCCATAGACCAAGTGCTGCTTGATAATGGTTTAGACTAGTATTTTATTCATTTTTATGATGACGGTTTGTGGACTTTTACCAAAGTTACTATGAACAAACACCAGTGTATAGCAGGGGTGACCTAGAGGAAGAGTGGGGTCTGCAGGGCTTGTTGGATTGAAGGCCAACCACAGAACCTTCTCATTGCACTCTTTCTGCTACTCGTTCATGCATTGTTGATGTAAACTACCAATACGCAGCTTTGTGCCTCTCAAATGTCAGCATGGGCAGGCCTTGCAGGTGGATCTGGTCCACTCAGGACAGACTAGGGCCTATCTTAAGGGCTCTGTTTCCCATCAGAATCCTCAGGAGACTTTACAGTCCTTCCTTTTGCTTCTCCAGAACCAATCCTTCTCTGAGACAGAATAAACTACAAGTCTTGAGGTGTGGCACCTGTCTTCCAAGCCTCACTAGCACCAATAGGCAGACTCATCAGATATAGAGTTTATGGGCATTGTGTTAGAGATCCCAAGAAGGTCCAGAGAAGGTTCTTACCTTGAGGGGTAGACATCCATTCTCATGTCTCTTTATCCACACTTTCTAGATAATTGAAGGTAAGAAGGAAATAGTTTCTAATGTCTTTTATAAATAAATGGTTTCTAATGTCTAAAGGCGTCTCAAGGCAGTTTCGTTGCTACCAGAAAGTAGTACTGGAGACACAGCAAATAGCCAGCTGTGTATCTCATGACTCTAAGCTGCAGTTTGGTGGGACTGCCCTAAGCATTGTAGCATGTTTAGCATCCCTGAAGCCTGCACACTAAGTACTATTCCCTCCCTCCCCTGAGTCAGTGTGACAACCAAAAACATTCTCTTCATATCTCACAATGCCCTCGAGGCAAGCTGTACAGACTTCACTTGAATATCATTAAGTTAGTTTCACCTATAATCTTTTGGCTCTGAAATATTTTACATAGTATCAGTAAGGTCAGCAAGCTATGGCCCACTGAAAAAATTTTGTTCATGGTCTGTTTTTATATAGCCCTCAAGCTAAGAATGTTTTTTTTTTTTGCATTTTAAGGGGTTATATAAGGGGATTTATGAGGTGGGGTGAGGGGAGGGAAGGGAAGGTGGAGCACAGGGTAGGGAATAGATACAGGATAGTTTGGGCACTGTGGAGGGGGGCAATACACAAGAAGGGGGAAGGGAATGGAAGAACAAGGTGGATGGGAGAACAGTTAGGCAGGTTTGCATGGGCTAAGTGGGACAGAGGTAAATAATGATGTATGCACAACCTTGGAACAACAGGGCTCTGGGATACCGGGATTGGGGCATGGTTTGAATGGGTAAAAGAGGGGAAATAATGTTAAGATGCTTGGCTGTCTTTTGAATCTTGGTTTCCCTGGCATATCATTATAAAATAGACACTTGATGGGGAGAGCAAGAAATAGCCAGAAATATCACCATAGAAAGCTTGTAAGTCTGTCTTCAGCCTATAACTGATTGGAATACCTAAAATGGGGCTACAACTTGCCCAGTGAAGGAGGCTTCCTGAGGAGCCTTTGCATAGCATAAGACCATAGGTGGAATCCTGAACCCCATCCAGAATCTTCTGAAGTGGGAAATTTCCTCTTGAAAGGACGAGCAGACCACCCTGGAGTGGCTAGAAGAACATAAGATACTTCTTGAAAGGAAGACTGGCAGGAAAAATAAAAAACAATAATGGCAGTCCGATTGACTACTACAAGAACAAGTAAGTTGTTTGCCCAGGAGCCATCAAGGCAAGCGGTCAACTCCCATCATGGCAAACCCCCTTCCAAGACTAAGATTCAAGAGGAATACATGAACTGGCATGTGGTCTTGCTGGTGACCACGTTGGTCACCGTTAAGGGGAAGTGGGGGAAAATCTGCAATGAAGTTGTGAGTTGAGTAAGTCTGACCACGTTCAGTAGATTGCTATGAACCCGGGTGGAGACCTGGTTGGCCAGCAATATGGCAAGACCTGGGGACTCCTGGGCCCAGACACAGTGACGTGGCCACAGAGGACTAGAGCTGAGAGTGAAGCATCCAGCTGATATGAAGTGAGGGGAGATGCACAAGAACACCCAACTTGCAAATAGTACCCATTTGACCTGGCTTCAATGGCTGGATGATCAGAACTTGATTAGAGGAAGAAAGAAGAGGGGAAACAGAGTAATCTGCTACAATTTGATGAACTTGACCTATACTTATGGATATAGTAGCTCAAAGGAGTGAACAAATTTTTACAGCAAAGATCATTCCCACCCCCTCGGTACATAGGGTTGACAGGGATGGGCAACTTAGACATTTGCTATTCAAAATGGGGGGTTACAAAGGCAAGAAGTGACTGGCTTACAAGCTTTCAAGAGGGAGCCTAGTACCAGAAGGTGCAGGGGAAGGTAGAATCTCCACTGAGTGTTTTCCAATCTGTCTGGACAGGGCTGATGAAAGGAGATGGGGATAAGACTTTTGTGGTACAATAGCAAAAAATTGCTATCAGGACTGACTGTGAGGGTTGGAAATGTAAAGGCAGACATTTTTTTAACAAAATGAGGGGAGTGCTTGATCTTGCAGTCCAGGAGCGGAGGACCCTGGAACCATGAAGAGAGAAGAGCAGAGTGTGTGACCAGAGAAGCAGTGATGCCAGAGATGGAGGCAGAGATGATGGCATGGAGAGATGGAGTGGCTGGGGACTCTAGAGTCAGGGAGGGAGAGGGGCTGTGTGCTGACGGCAGGGGGACAGGTTTGCGGGGTATATCTTTTGGTTGTTTGATGATGCATGGAGGGGATTATAATCTCTGCAATGAAATGAAATACGATAGGATGAGTGTAAAGATAATGTTTTCCCATGTAAATGATCACATAATTCATAATAAAAAAATTTAAAGAGTTATATATAAAAAGAAAAAAATAGGACGAAAAGGAGAAGGAGGAAGAAAAAAGAAGAGATGAAGTCTACATGTGGTCTGTAAAATCTAAACCATTTACTTTCTGACCCCTTACAGAAAAGGTCACAACCTAACAAGCATTGATCCAGGACCAACCACACAGCCAGGTACTTTATATACTGTGATGACATAGTTGTTGTCTTGTTTTTGGGTGCCATTGAGTTTATTCCAACTCATAGTGACCCAATATGACAGAGTAAATCTGCTCCATAGGATTTTTGTGACTGTAAGCTTTGCAGAAGCAGATCACTAGATAGATCTTTCTTCTGTGGAATTGCTGGATAAGTTTGAGCTGCCAACTTTTCAGTTAGCAGCTAAGCTTTTAATTGCATTATCAAGGTTTCTTCTTATTGCTCTAGGGAGTTTATAGTCGTGTGTGTGTGTGTGTGTGTGAGAGAGAGAGAGAGAGAGAGAAAGTAAAATAAAAGCGTTATTAACAGCAAGTGTGAAATATGCAACGAGTGGGAGACTTCCAAGAGGAGGTGACACTAAAATTAATCTGGAAAGAGGAAAGAGAAGAAAGCGTTAACCAGGAGACGAGCATGGTGAAGTTGGGCTGGTGGTGAGAGTGCAAAAAAATAGTTTAGGCAGAACGTGAGAAAGAGAGAGTGGTGGACAGGCCATTAGTGGAGTGCAAGCAGAAAGTGACAAGAGCTGCAGCTGGAGAGGACATTGAAGGCAGTGCCAAGAGACATTGTGTTTCAGTTAGATGCTTAGACTTCACCCAGGTTCAAATGCCAGCCCCACCACTTAATGGCTATGTGGCCTTAAGCCTTCAACTTTTCTGTGTCTCAATCTTGTCATCTGTGATATGTGATTAAGAGGGGTACCTGTTTCAACCTTAAATGAGATAATAGACACAAAGTACATGGGACCAAACCAGCCCATAAAGTTCTTGTTATGAGGTGCCATCAAGTTGGTTCCAACCCTTAGTGACCCCGTGGATAACAGATGAAACACTGCACCATCTTTATAAGGTTGCTGTGTTTGAGCCTATTGAAGGGCCATCTCACTGGAGGTCTTCCTCTTTTTCACTAACCCTCTACTTTACCAAGCATGATCTCCTCTAGGAACTGTCCCTCCTGATAGTGTGTCCAAAGTACATGAGATGGCATTGCACCATTGTCACTTCTAACTATTCTGGCTGTACTTCCCAAACAGGTTTGTTTGTTCTTCTGGCAGTCCATGGTATATTAAATATTCTTCATCAACACCATAATTCTAAAGTATTGAGTTTTCTTTTCTATCTTCTTTATTCATTGCCCAGCTTATGTATGCACATGAAGCAATTGAAATTACTATGCCTTTAGCCAGGGGTACCTTAGTCTTCAAAGTGATATCTTTGCCTTTTAACATTTTAAAAATGTTTTTATCAGCAGATCTGCCCAATGTTATTTGGTGTCTTGACAGCTGCTTCTGTGGTGTTGATTGTGGATCCAAGAAAAATGAAATATTTGACAACTTCAACTTTTCTCCTTTTGTTCATGATGTTATGGGAATTTTTGGTTATGGTTTAGTTATGGGAATTTTTATGTTCATGTTACAACGTAGTCCATACTGTAATCATTGATGTTCATCATGTTAAGTGCTTCAAGACTTCTTTACTTTCAGCAAGCAAGGTTGTGTCATCTTCATATCACAGGTTGTTCATGAATCTTCCTCCAACTTCTTGGATTATTGGCTCAGTATACAGATTGATATAATCTTGAAACACATCTATCCTGATTTTAAAGCACACAGTATCCCATTGTTCGGCTTGAACAATTACTTCTTGGTCTACATACAGGTTGCACAAGAGCACAATTAAGTGTGCTGGAATTCCTATTCCTCCCAATGTTATTCATAATTTGTTTTGATCCACAGAAATGTCTTTATACAGTAAACAAAACTCAAGTTAACATCTCTCTTGTGTTTTCTGCTTCCTGACAAGAACTAGTTTATATTACTTTGTTTCATGTGCTCTTCTGAATCTGGATTGAGCTACTGGCAGTTCCTTGTTGGTGTATTTTTGTAACTGTTTTTAAAGTATTTTCAGCACATTTTTTCACTTGTGTATGATTTAATGATAATTTCTGCAGTCTATTGGATCAGCTTTCTTTGCAGTGTGTACGAATATGGCTGTTTTCCAGTTTGTTGGCCAGGTAGTTGGCTTCTAAATTTCTTGCCATAGATGAGTTAGTACCTCCAGTGCTACATTCGTTTGTTTAAACATTTCGGTTAGTATTCCATCAATTCTTGGAGCCTTGTTTATTGTCAATGCTTTCAGTGCAACTTGGACTTTTTCCTTCAATACCATCAGTTCTTGATCATATCTAACCTCCTGATATGGTTGAGCATCAATCAGTTCTACTTGGTATAGTGGTTCTATTTATTCCTTCCTTCTTCTTCTTTTATATTATTATTTTAAAGTTTTTATTGTAAATTGAGAGACAGTTTACATGGGAGAACATTGGCTTTATATTCATCATTTCATTGCAATAATTACAATCCCCTCCGTGCATCATCATTCAACAGTATTTGCTTCTGTTCCCTCTACTTTTTGTTGTTGTTGTTTTTTTAACGTGCACAAAAAACACTCAGGAATATATAATCATTTAACAACCAAAGGGCACGTTCTGCAAGCCTGCCTCCTGACTGCCAGCACACAGCCTTTCTCTTTCCATGAGTCTAGAGTCTTCAGATGCTCTGTCTCTCCATGTCCTCATTTCTGTCTCCATCTCTGGTGTCACTGCATCTCTGGATAGGGTCCCACAGTTCGCTTGTGCTCTTCTCCCTTTATGGTCCTAGGGTCCTCTGTTTCTGGACTGTAAGATTAACTTATCCCCCCTTTTTGTTACAAAACTTCTACCTTTATAGTTGTGACAGTCGCAATTAGTCATGATAATAGTTACTCATTATTGAATCATAAGCATCTTATCCTCATCTCTTTTCACCAGACCTATCTAGACCAGATGAAAATGATTCAGTGGGGATTCTACCTTCCCCCACATACTCTGAAGCTAAACTCCCTCTTGAAAACTTGTAAGCCAGTCACTTTGTGCCTTTATAGTCCCCCCATTTTAGGTAGCCAGTGTCTAAGTTGCCTGTCTGTATCAATCCTGTGTACAGAGGGGATAGGATTGATGCTTGATGTGAAGACTCCTTCCTTTTCAGTTGGTATTTTGAACTACTACATACATAATAAGTGTAAGTCAAGTTCCTCAAATGGTAGTAATTTACACTTGTTTCCTTTATCAAATTTCTTTATCTTTCTCTGTTCGAGTTCTGATCATCAAGCCATCAAGGCTAGGTCAGATTGGTACTATCTGCAAGTTTGGGTGTTCTTGTGTGTCTCCCTCACCTCATATAAGCTGGATGCTTCACTCTCAGCTCTAGCCCTCTGTGGCTATGTCCTTGTCCATGGGCTCAGGAGTCCCCAGGTCTAACCACACTTTGAACTACCCAGTCCTTCCTCTTCTGTCTCTTATCTTGAGGTCAACAGGAGCCTATGGGACGTGGTCAAACTCAGCCCATATCTTCATGCTGCCTTTCCCCCTCTTCCACTCACTAGTAGACCAACATGGCCACCAGTAAACTTACATGCCTGTTCATGTGTTTCCTTTGAGTTTCAGTCTTGGAAGGGTGTTTTTTCTGAAGGACTTGATTGCTTGCCTTGATGGCTCCTTGCATCTTCTTTTGATGCTTCTTGAGTCATTCAATATTTGGTTCATAGAATCCTTCAATATTGCAACTCGTTCAGAGTATACACTCACTGAATGATAGTGATCATTGCTATCAGCATCACTGCTTTCATTTTGCTATGAACTAACTATAGGGAGGTACCGAAATACTGTGAGTTCATATTGTGTTCATTTCTAGGGTCATGTTGGTTGTTACAGATTGAATTTGTCTTTCCAAAACATCTGTTATAAATCCTAACCCATATACTTGTGGGAGTCCTGGTGTGGCACTGTGGGTTAATGCACCAGACTGCAAAGTTGTTTGAATTGCATGGTTGGCGGTTCAAGCTCACCAATCGCTCCTTAGAAACCCCATACAGGGTCTCTATGTGTCGGAAGCATCTCGATAGTACCTAACAACATAATCCCATTTAAGGAGCTCTGGTAGGGATGTTGTTGTTGTTATGTGCCGTGGAGTTGGTTCCGACTCATAGTGACCCTGTACAGGGTTTCCAAGGCTGTAAATCTTTACGGGAGCAGAAAGC